>NC_056730.1:771989761-772092261 GCF_019279795.1 Protopterus annectens | reverse complement strand
CATCCTGAGTTTGTTCTTCCAGATAAGACATTAAAAAGAGGCCTTATTTGGCTGAGCTGGTGGCATCTGAGTTAGATGTAAAACATCCCATGGCATCTATAAAAAATAAGGGGTCTTTTATTTATACAAATACATCATTTACAAAATGTTTACATATTTACAAAATATTTACATATTTACAAAAATTAAATTCTCCATTTATCCTTTTTATATATTATATAAAGTTTTTATCCTCACTGGACTTCTTTTTTTGAAGCCATCTGATTTTACTCAATATCACTGCCAAAATACATTTACCATTGAACAAAATTTTATTTAACTTTTCATCCCATATAATCCATATAACATAAAACATTTTTTGTCAATTCCTTTGACAAAGTCTTTACTTCTAGTCTTACAATTTCCAAATTTAATCATGCCCAGATTTATCTTCTCCACTTTTTATATCTTCAAAGATATTTTCCTTATATAACCTTTCCTATAATTTCACTGCTCTTTTACATTTCAAAAAAAATGTTCAGTAGTTTCCTCTTGCCCACAATAAAGACACATCCTTTCACTTTTGTTTCTATATGGCACGTTTCCTTTCACTAGTAATTTATCTATTACCAGGCTCCAGAAAAAAAATCTTGGCATTCTATTTTTTATTATAGCATTTATTTATTTTTATAGCTTTAATTTTATCTTTTGCTAGATTTGCCCGTGATTTGACAAAATATTATAGCATTATATTCTTATACCATGTTTCTCTCCTTTGATCAATTTTTATTTTTCTCTCCTTTGATCAATTTTTAATTTCCACATTAATTTATTTCTTGATAACATTTCATTTTTCATTTATGCCTTCTTTTTCTCCTTTACTCCTTTTTACCATATCCCAAAATTTCATACTTACATTTACACAACTAATCTTGTATCTTTTTTATTAATCCACTTTAACATTTTATATAAATGTAGTGAAGCAACATTCACCACTCCTTTAATTCCTAAATATGTTATTTTTCTATTAAAACTGTTTTTCCTAAATTTTAATCTATGTCTCCAGGAAAAAAAAAACAAAATTGTTTTACCTCTTCTGTTATTTTTCCAATGAATCTTACTTACATTCATTTCCCCAAATTTTATATCCAAAACAGAAATTTCATTCAGTGCAAAATATATTCCCCCATCTTACCCACATCTCTTAATCATTTATTTTTCTCTGTGTTTAAAGTAATTTCTATTGCATCTAAACATTCATTTAAATAAAATATTTATTTTATCCACATCTTGTTTTTTTGCAACTGCTATAATATCATCTGCATAAGTTAACAAAACTGGAATTTTTAACCTTTCAGGCATTACGTATCATGCTTCCTGCATTTTTTATTTACTTCATGTGCAATCACATTCTTAATTAAAGCAAAACATATACAACTCATTGGCCATCCCTGCCTTACACCTCTCCTCATATATACCTATTTACTCAGCCAAACATTTAATAACAATTTTTACTTTATTATTTCTGTAAGCAGACAATTTCCTAATTTTCTCACTTTTTTGTATTATTTCATTATTTCCCCAAAATATCATGTCCTATTGTATCAAATGCCTAACTAATAGCCTCTATCATAAGTTTAGCTTCTTCTCCTCTGTTTCTATTATCCACAAACTCTCTTACTGTCATAAATAATTCTTGACATCCCTTCCCTTTAAGATGTATATACTGTCCTCCATAACACTTTTCATTTTTATTCAAATCTCTTCTGTATTATTTTCATAAAAATCTTTTAATCAATACCGTTCATAAAAGTATTTTAATCATTATTGTTCAATATAATCAGTCTTGAGTTTTTATTGTACTTTTTCTTCTTTTTTCCAAATAAATTCAAGTTTTCTACTACATAATTATTCATAAATGAAACTTTTAGCTAACCATTCATACAAAATATTTTAAGAAATACTCTTTTTGCCATTCCATTAAATTCTGTACAGTTCATATCCTATTCAATCTGGTCCTGCAGCCAATTCTATATTCACTTGCCCTAATATTTTGTCTAGCTTATGTAGAGAAATCTATTTTTCAAATTCATTATTTTCTTGTTCTGAAAACTTTTTTTTGCTATCCATACTGTCTTCAATTTATTTTTTCTCTAAACATGTATTGTAGATACTATACTACTATATTCATAATTTCCTCCCATGTTCTATTTTTTCTTTTCCATTTTTCATTTCTCTCATTACACTACTAGCTCCTTTTACTACTCTACTTAAATATGTTGATACTTCTTGTCTTTTCCCTTGTAAAAATACCTTTGCTTAATGGTAACTAACTTTCTCTTGTTTTTTTCTATACATTTTTTATTTATCAAAATACTTTCTATCATTAGTAAGTATTTCAGTGCATCTTTATGTCTTCTCTTACACGTTTCATTATCCATTTTTTACATCATTCTGGCACTGTAACTAAAATTGTTTATATTTAATCTTAAAAAAAAAAAATCCACCATTAAGACCAGTTTTTATAGAATGTTCTCATCATAGTATGATCCCACCATAACTGCATTACTAATCTCTTTTCTTTATCACGTTTTCTCATTTATCCTTTTTTGTTTCTTTGCTGATCTTTACATATTCCTTATTTGCCTTTATCTCTATCCATATTGTTAGATGATCTGAAGAACCTGCTTCAATTGTTTTTCTTTCCCCTATATTTAATCCTTCTGATATTATGAAATAATCTATTTTGGTTTTGCAAACATCCCTTCTGTAAGTCCATGAATTGTTATCCCAGAGGATTTGTTTACCACATCTCATAACATTTTTTCATTTTTTTTACATTGTTTCCTTTTCATTTTACATTTTACTCTTAAATCACTATTAAATTCTCCCGTCAGTACAATATTATATAATATTAATATTTATTACTACATAATCTAAAATCAGGCAAAATAAACTGTCTCTTTCTTTACAAGTAACATAAGCCTACAATGCTATAACTCTACATATTTGTTTCTTTCAATTTAAATCCACAATAGTTAATCTTCCCATTCTTGCTGAAGTTATATCTAGTGTCTTTACTGTATTTTTACAATATGTTCCTATTTCAGAACACTGGTTATTTCCCAAATACCAAATTATCTTACCTCCCATGTTTTTTCTGTTTCTAATCTTTCTTCACTTGTTAAAAAGCTTGTATCTTCTAAAACAATCACATCTACATCAGATGCATTACACATTTTCAAAACTCCTATCGTTCTTACTATAATTCTTAATACTATTCTTATTTACAAAAAGTACTCTAAAGTTACTTTCCCTTTTCCTTAACTTTCAAGAAATTATAATCTTATTTTATCGTTTTTATTTATTTTTATTTATTTATTTAACATCTGTTTACTGGGGAAGTCTGACTAGGCTAGTTGCCCATTTTCACTGGAGGACCAGGGGGAAAAGTACACTGTATAACAGCATACAATTATACAGGACAGAAAATTATACAGATCATAAAGAAAGCATACAATGTAATACTATTCAATAGTGTTTGTTCAATAACATGCAATAATTTTATCACAAGTTATATATACATCAGAGTAGTATGTGGTTGGAAAAATTATACGGATCTTAAAGAAAGCGTAGTATACAATGGAATAATATGCAATATTGTTTGTCCAGTAACAAACAATAAGTTTGTCAGAAGTTCTATATACATCAGAGTAGTGAGTGGGAAAAGAGTTTGAGGGTGGGCTGAGGTGGTGAAATGACAGGTGTGCTCAGCCTGGTGAGGAGCAAGAGCATAACCAGTTGTCATTTAGATGGATCTTTAGCAAATTTTTGAACTGTGCTGGGTCAGTTGTGTTTAGTATATTCTCAGGAATAGTGTTCCTTATTTTAGAGATGCGATTAGAGTACAGAGAGTTTCCAAAGCTGCTGTTAAGAGTTTGTTACTTTTAGTAGTAGTTCATTGAAGGATCTCTGGGTTCTGTTATTGAGGTGGATTAGTACTAGGTTTTGTATGGCTGCACATTTGTCAGGTAGATGTACTATAGAGTAGGTTAGGGTAAGCTGATTTAAGGATAACAGGTTAGGAAGTTCTAGCTGTTTTATTGAGGCAGTGATGGGTTCTGTGGGGTAGGTTGGCAGAAAATCTGTCTGTCTTGTGGTAGCATGTTTCAAGTTTGCTTAAGTCAGTTTTTCTGAGGTTTGTGAGTATAGGGGAGGCACAGAATAGGGTGGATAGTAGGAGTATTCATCCATTTCCATTCTTTTTTCTTTTATACTTATCCCTTTGCATTTCCTTGTCCCATCTTTTACCCTTGTACCAATATAGTTCTTTGTTTTTCCTTTTATTACTTCCCAATTGATATCTTCCTTATCACTCATTTCATAACTTTCCTCCATTACTTCTTTTTTCTCCTTCTTTCTTAATTTATCTTCTGTTTCCCCCACACTTCTAATATTTCCTCTATTCATTATTTGTCTTCTCTTTTTGTTCCACTCTCATTATTATTTTCAATCTTACACTCCATCCATAAATGCCTCACAGATATAACATTTCTTTTTACCACAGTTATTTATCAAGTATGCTTCTTTTCCACAAGAAATGTTTTGGATTATCTCCAGTATCTTACCACACTTATTTCCTTCAGCATTTATCACACTTGGAACATGTATGATTTTGTCCTTTTTTATCATTAGCATAACTTCCATTCACCAGTCCATAAACCCATTTTGTCATAAACCTTTGCAATGTCCAGTACTTCTTTTTATCAACATTTCAAATGTCCTTTTAAAGTCTCTCTTTCTACTTCTGTTTGAAATTGTACTTGAATCTTCTTTTTTGTTTCCCTGTTAAATTATTTTATTACATAAAAGTTTCAAGGATTAGAATTCTTTTTTTCATATTCCTCAAGGAAATTTTCCATTGCAAAAACAGTCTCAAATATAAAATCAAAATATGTCTCTGCATATAAGACACTCAAATTAACTATTAAATTGTCAAACGTCATACCTATCCAGTTATTTTTTCTTCTTTATTTTGAATACTCACTACATACGTCTGCCTCACTTTCTCTACTGCTTTCTCTTTTTTCCTCTGTTGCTCCCCTGTTGCCTTCTTTCACTTTTTTTCTGCATAGAATATTCCTTCTTTATCGCCATCATTTTTCATATTCATCTTTTTTGTTCATGTTTCATCTTTTTGTATTATATCCATAATATCACCTCAGGAACATCCTTTATTTTCTGGCTCACTCTACCATCAACATCTCTTTCAATATATCATCCAGAAAACATTCCCAACTGCATAGTTGCAATAACACAAGATTCTCTGATTGAATCCTCTTTTTCAGCTTCAGCAAGCACATTTTGCTGAAAAAGGACAACAGAATCCTCCACAATCTTACTGATACTTTCCACAGCACTAGCATTCACAGCTATGCCTTCTTCCATCTTCTCCACATCACATACTGTCCACTCAGCAGCCAGTGTGCTAGGAATAGGATGTGTATGCTCACTCACCTCCAGAGCTACAAGTAGGGAATGTCTCCTGATGCCCTGGCTAAATTTCCCCTAGTAGTGTAAATATAACCTCATGTCCCCCTGATAACAGGCAGCTAGTCTAGTGGGACTAACCTGGTCCATAAAGGATGAATAAATATGTCTTTAAATACATTTGTAATGTGCAAATAAGCAAAGCTATGTACAACAGGCACTCACTGAGGCTGTTTTAACTGATGCAGAGAGGTAGTTATAGATCTGTGATGTCTGCCTTGTATGCTACATATGTTATAGACATGTGCAGCACATGGTCAGGGACTTAACATATAAAGGTATTTGTGTAAAATCTTACCATGATGCTAGATGTCCTTCAAATCTCTGTTGCAGTATTCTTTATGTGAAGGAGATTGCCTGTCATATGACTCGACATTCTGCCAGTATACAAAAGTCTTAAGAGCCTAAGGTGTGTGGTACTTCACACACAAGCTACTATCTGACATAAGTCATAAAAGTGACATACTTATGCACCATCCTCAAAAATGAGTGTCCCAGGGAGAATGCTTGAGAAATAGGTATGTATGGCTGCTAAATCCAAGAAATAACAAATGCAGGGAGATAGAATACTGCAACAGAGAAGAGAAGGACATCTAGTGTTATGGTAAGATTTTACACAACTAACCTGTGTCCTTCTATTCTGCTGTTGCAGTATTCTTTACATGAGGGAGCATGCAAATGCTCGTTAGGAGAAGGAGAGGGAGAAGATAGGGGCAGAGGAGCTTTCTAGGAAGCCATGGAGGATAGCCCAACAAAGCATGCCTGGGATTTGGAGATGCTGTCCAGTTTGTAGTGCTTGGTGAAGGTATGGACAGAAGATCACGTAGCTGCCTCCAGAACGGAGTTGGGGTCATCCCTTTAAAGAATGCTCCAGATGAGGCAACAGCTTTGTGGTATATGCCCTGACTGAGGAAGAGATGGTATTACCATGAAATTCTTAACAAAAAATAATAGATTTGGAAATTTAGGGTTTCTCCCAGGGCGTCCATTGAAAATTGGCTTTGTTCCAAATCAGACTTTCCCAGTAAACAAATGTTAAAAAAATAAATACATAAATCCAGTTGGAAATAGTTTGCTTAGAGACTAGTAGCCTGAGGGGTCTAGGATGGAAGGATACAAACAGCTGGCCTGATTTCCTGATGCTCTTGGTTTTGTCAAGATAAAACCTACGCTGTCTGTGCACATCTAGAGTATGCAGAGTTCCTTCTGTAGAGTTTTAGGGAGAAGGGAAGAAGGTAGGAAGGTGGATAGCTTGGATGAGTGATAACTCATTTACCAACTTAGGCATAAATGAGGGGTTGGTACGGAAGGAAACCCTGTCCTTATGAAACACTAAGAAAGGAAGGGAAGCCATAAGAGCCTGGAGTTCAGAAATCTTTCTAGCAGAAGTAATTGCCAGAAGCAGGACTGTTTTCCAGGAGGAGAATTTTAGTGAAGTCGAAGCTGCTGGCTCAAAGGAAGCCAGGGTCAGTTTTTTTCTAACACAAGGTTAAGATCCCGGGATGGGCGGGGTGGGGCTGGAACTGGTCTCTTGGGAAGTGTCATGTAAAGGATGTCTTTCAAGAATTGTTTGGCCTTAAACCTGGAAGCCAAGGGAGGTGAGAGAGGCAGACAGGCAGAGATGGCTGACATTTGCACTTTCACTGAAGAATATGTTAGGCCAGGATTCAGTAGCTCACACAGGTATGACAAGACTGTGGGAACATCTACTGTTAGTGGTTCTAGATTATGTGAGAGACACCAGAATAAAAACCATTTCCATTTGGATAAATAAGATCATCTAGTATGGGTTTCCTGGCCTCCTGCAGTACCCTGAGCACATCCTCTAAAATGGTGTCTATATGGAATCAAGGACCTATCACCTACAGCATTATCTGCAGAGTTGACAGCTGGTGGTGAATGATGGTTCCCTTGTCTTGTCTGAGTAAGTCCACTCAGTGGGGTAACTTGTGGTGATTGCCCTTGGCTAAATGCAGGAATTAGGGGAACCAGCACTGTGTTGGCCAAAAGGGGGTCACCAACATGATTTTTGGTCAGCAGGACTTTTGAAATGAGAGGCAGGGGAGGGAATGCATATAGCAACATCCCTCTCCATGAAAAACTGAGTGCGTCCACTTTTCAGACCACAGGTTATGGGTGTCTGACACAAAATTGCAGAAGTTGTCTGTTCATGGGGAAGGCAAAAAGATCCACTTGGGGTATTCGGTGTTCAATGTCCAAAAACATGTCCCTGTGAAGCATCCATTCATGGGGGTGTGTTTTGGACATGCTCAATGTGTCTGCCAATACATTTAAGGTGGAGGGAATGTACACTGCCTGAAGACATGCCTGCAATTTGACTTCCCAATCCCCCACTTGCAGGGCTAGTCTGCACAGGAGGCAAGACCTGGTACCCCCTGTTTGTTTACATACCACAGTACTGTTATGTTGTGTGTGAAAACTTTTAAGGGCCCTGGAATGAGGAGAGAATGAAATTCCTGGAGTGCCAGGAGTATTGCACTAATTTCTTTTATGTTGATGTGATTTTTCCTAAGAGCAGGTGATCAGGTGCCCTGTACCTTCATGGCACCGAAGTCTGCTACCCAGCCTGTATCCGAGGCATCTGTGTGCAACTGGAGGAAGAGGAAGAGGGAGGCCTGGGTTGGCAGAGAGTTGTTGAATCCACCAGTGCTGAATGGTGCCTTGATCCAGCAGGCTTGTAGCAGCTGTGGAATCAGTTGGAGTTGTTCTTTAGGTGGTTATGGAATAACCTTGAAGGGTGGTAGAGACTCCCAGATCATGAAGTATCCATTTTTTTATGATGGAAAGCACCCAGGAGTCTTGAGTAATGTTTTCCCAGGCTGGACTTGAAAAAGAGATGCACGGGTAATGGGGAGGGGGAGACATGGGGTCCAAATTGTCAAATGGACCCTGGTTTGTTTGGAAAGAGATATTTTGGAGGTGGAGTTTGTTGAGGAGTCCTAAACTGTTGTTGCCTCTTTCCAGATCTCTTGGTCCTAGATTGAGCTGGTCTGGATTGCCTCCTGCCAAAGGCTGGTTTAGAAGGGTAATTTCTCTGGAATTTTGGGACAGTGGATACCAGAAGATGTTTTAAGTCTTCCATCTCCTTACCCATCTCCTGCAAGGTTTTGAAAAGATCAGCAGCTGCAGTGCCAAACAGGGCTTCATTGTCCAGGGGAGCATCCATCTGTTTGAATTTGATATCCTCTGGCAAAGGTTGTAGTCTCAGCCAGGAAAATCTCCTAAGCACAGACTCAGAGACAGCTCCAAAGCAGAAGCCTCTGATGCATCATAGCTACATTTAATTGAGTTCCTGGTGACCTGAGATGGTGTACCCAGCAAGAATGTGGCTAGAGTTTTATTCTCAGATTCAGGGAAGGTCAGAAATAATTTTGTATAACTTGACAAGACCTATAATGAGTATTTTGTTATGTGGTTTGGCAGTTGACTGCCCAAAATGTAAGGGTGGTGGACATATAAACTTTCTGCTCAGTCTGTCCAGGTGCCTGCTGTCCTTATCAGAAGGCAGCAGGGTGGCTGAGGGAAGAAGTCTAGAGGATTTGCCTGAGGACACAGTGATAACTGAAGGGTCAACTGAGGGTGCTCTGAATAAAACTTGCAGTCTGCAGGCACCTTATAAAACCTGTTTTTTTTTATTTTTTTGGTGTAGGGGATTGTGAATTTGGTGTTTCACTAGAAGATACAAAAACATCTAAAAACACAGGGGGGATAAGGGGAATAGCTGAGGGACTGGGGGTGTCCACTTGTAGCAGGTCATAATAATGTTTTTGAATATCTGTCATTTCAATGCTTTCCCATTTGAAATGTTCTTCCTTCCTGGTCAAGATGTCACTGAAGGAAATCTCCTTTGCCGGAGAATCATCCCCATTAGAGTCTTCCTCCAGGTAGGCATAATTTAGTGGGAAGGGTATTTGGGTTAAATATGCCGGAGACTCACCATCAGAAAAATGTTCCACTTAAGACGTTTCTTCCCTTACCCTCTTTTGGGAAGAAGCATTCCAGGGGGAGGTGGGTACTGTAACTTCTGGAGGGGTCTGAGAGACATGAGAGGATTAAGTATGCTTTTAGGAAAGACTGCTAACAATTTTGAGACTCAGAAGTAGGGAAGACATGTTTAATCTTTTGTTTCTTTTTACTAAGACTATCCATTCTATGAAGAGGCAGTGAGATGGATGTAGGCCTGCACTTGATTATATCCAAATTCACTTCCTCTCTAACTAAGATGGAAGGAATCTCTCTAGGGCCTTCAGAGACAATGAGTCTGGGTTTCCCTTTGACGTCTGATTTGGAAGCCTGCATTACATCCAAGGACATGCTGCTATCCTGTTCCACAACAAACTCCATCACAGGTTCATCCTGTGGTTCAGACAACATCCCTGATTGAATATCCAGACAAGTGATCGTCTTGGGAGAGACATCTGGCACTGGAGGTGCAGCTGACATTCTTGGCCTTCCACTTCACCAACAACTTGGCCTCTGAGCCTGATGGACCCTCCATTCTTTTAGTGAGAAGTTGTAACCACTGATTTTCTAAGTAGATGGAAAGGGAATTAAGCCTACTCCTTAAGGTTTTGGGAAAGAAGGATTGGCAAATAGGGCAGGCCTTATGGTCGTGGGAAGGCCCAAGACAGAAAAGGCACTGTTGATGGTTGTCCTTATGTGAAATCTGACATTCACATGGGTATTTGCCCTTCTTGGATGACATAAACTTTATACACAATCAAAAGTTAGAAAAAGATTACCTAAAGGGGTACTTATCTGAGACATGGAAGCTGAAATTTCTTTGATGAACAGACTGTATGTACAGAAGATGCTTTCTGGCTGGCAGCAAAGAAGTTCTGAGAATGGTGCATGCGTACCTCACTTTTATGGCCTACATCTAGTAGCAGCCTACGTGTGATGTACCACACACTTTAGGCTCTAAAGACTTTTGTATACTGGACGAGTGTCGGGTCACTTGGCAGGCAATCTCCCTCACGTAAAAAATACTGCAACAGCAGAATAGAAGGATATTTGTTATAACTTCTACAGCAGATTTGTTACAGGCATTGCAAGGGAAGAGGCAGCAGAAGTACAGTGATTCACACTGTCTACAACATCAACAGCCCTACCTTATTCTGATGGTTTCATCCTTCATCTGGCCCACTGTACATTTGTCCACCTTTGTCTTACAGCACATGAGAAGTGAGAGATGAACTAGGTGGACTGCTTAAAGAAGCAGAAAAGACTGACAGCAAGGCAGGGTAAGTATAATTGAAATGCATCTTACTCTGTACTGTCTATCAATTACTAGAGTACGCCACACTTTTTGCAAGCACTCTATTCTTATTTTACACTTTGTTGACTGGGTTAATCCCAGGAGACCAATGGCCTCTCTTCAGAGGGGACCACAGGTAGTATTCATTCTGGCTAGGGAAAATTTGGCCAGGGCACCAGGTAATTCCACTACTCTTTTTGCTAAGTACTGTAGAATTTTTTACATTCATCTGACCTACTTCCAATTCAGGCAGCCATTGTGCCTCCACTATGCAGTTGTGGAAAAAGAGGAAACTGGGGCCAGGGCACCTCAACTACAGCTAGCCACTGCTGCAGACAGGGATGGGTCTGTTGATGAGCATGGAACTGCTCTTTTAGAATGGGATGATACTGCGCATGTACAGTGGACAAACTGAAGCTGCAATAGTTGGTGGGGGGTGTGGTGTACAGAAGTATCTGAATGACAAATGACTGTCTTGGCCATAAATTCAGTCTCCTGGAGTGGAGAATTTAAAAATATACCTGAGAAATCATGTTAATCTAGGACCGTCCATGCATTAATGTGCTTAGTAGCCTTATTTGCTTCCTCCACCATAAAAGGGTTGTTAAAAAGTTTTTGACTCTTCCACTGAGACCACATGCAGCACAATGCCTTCTACAGACCTACTTATATTGTTTGAAAGTCATTCACCATTGTCTTTGAGTTATGTAAATCACAAAATATGTAGTCATAATCTCTGGGATCATGTTCGGTGTGTTATAAATGGATCTAGGAGTCATTACATTTTGGAGAATTTTTCCTTGTGTCCACATGAACAGTGTTGCCATTTTAAGTGCCAAATTTACTTTCTAATTCATCAGTGTTTGTTCCACCTTTCACTTGCAACCATTTTTACCTTGTTTGGCAGACTCAGTCCCTGTATTTGATATGCTGTAGTTATTCACTTTCAAGGTAAAGAAGCAACTTTTTCTTATTCTGTGAATGGTGAAGCGTTCCGTCAACAGAATGCCGGAAAAAACAAAAGTGAAGAACACTGACTCCACGGACTCCAAAAACACTCGCTGCCCACAAACAATATCCAAACCACTTGGGATAGTGCAAATAATGTGTAAAAACACACCAACTACTTGGATGGTTAAAAAATCTTCTTTTAATATTCCTAATGGGTTAATCGCTTTCACTCACACAACTGTGAACTTCATCAGAACCTGAGGTTCTGATGAAGCTAACAGTTGTGTGAGTGAAAGCGCTTAACTCATTAGGAATATTAAAAAAAGATTGTTTGTGGGCAGCGAGCTTTTCTGGAGTCCGTGGAGTCAGCGTTCTTCACTTTTGTTTTTTTTGGTATTCTGTGAATGATAGTGATGTATTCAAGGACATCTTCAACAGATTTCATACATTTTGTCCATTCCAGTTTCAGGTATGCACGGCTGTCCCTGGCACCTGATTCACTGAAGACTGTTGCATTTATTTCACTGAAGCCCAAGTGCTAAAAACACCAATACAGTCATGCTAAATGTAAGGTAGGGTGGGTCTACTCCTCTGTGCTTAATTATTTATTACCATCTCCAAGCCTGTTATATGTCAGGGAATGTTAAATTCCCACCTACAGAAATTTACATCAGAAATACTACCAGTAACATGAGATGTACTGCCTTTTCAAAACAATAGGTTGTCAAACGTATCCTTTTCTTTTACATTTTTTGCTGATTGGACTAATCCTGCCAGACATGGTCTATTTTATGGTGGAATTCATGGTCAGGGAACCTCCATTCAATGAATAATTATAACATTCTTTATTAAATATGGTAAGCTGCTGTTATAGAATGCATGAAGTTGTTTTTTATAAAACTGTTGCATGCTTGCATTGAATTCTGGAAGATGGAATATTTAAAAAGGTGTGTTTGTTCATGTTTTACTCAGCAGAAATGGTATCAAGGACAGCAACAAAAAGTAGTCAGGTGGGGCAAAAACCAAGATTCTTTGATTAAATTGCCATCCATATACATTTTCTTAACATCCGACTCCGATCACCTCTACCACCAAATTTACCAGAGAGTGAAACACATTTGTATTTTTCAGCACTGCCATTATATTACCGCCATACACATGTAATACTCTGTTATTAGAAAAGAACTAGCATTTTTTGAGACAAACTTAGATTCAATTAGTCTCACAATGGATGACAGAGCATCCAACAGTGTTGCGATCTACTGCTATAACAATTAATGTGCTTTTTCAGATTATCTCTGAAAAAACATTAGTTAACTCCTCTAATCCGCCAAGATCATACTTACGTAACACTTTGTTGGGTTTGCATTATAACCTTCAGCCAACTAATCAATGTAATTCTGACTAAGGGATCTATGGATCAACATATATATATATATATATATATATATATATATATATATATATATATATATATATATATATATATATATATATATATACACAACTGCCATAAGAGTTGATTGCCTTCCCCATCTGAAGACTTACTATGCTTTTTTTCTTGCTTGTCCAGTTGAAAATGCAATATCTTTAATGGGAGTCAGACCCAATTTTGTTTGATATTCTACAAGAAAAAATTGATTTATCTGCCTCTTTTCCTTGCAGGGCTTGTTTATATTTTGTAAGCTCCTTATAACCAGAAAGCAGAAAGGTTGCCATTTTTGCAAATGCATGAAAAATCACTCATGAGAGCAAGGGATCAAATGACTCTTAAAGTAATGCAACATAGCAATTCTTCTGTTTCAATTCCATTATGTCTAAGTAGGTCTCACCCTAGTACTTAGAGCAAAGGCTAGGAAAACTTGGGTCAACACAAAAGCAGTAATCTGAAGAACCTAACAGTCAATACAGTAATAATCCCACTGTTAAATTTAGCAAGCACAACCTCCCCATTTAACAAGACAGGTAAAACTGCTACAGCTCTCCAATGTATCAGAAAAAAATTGTATTTTTTGAACTTTATTTTCCTTAATCTGTATAAGTAACATCAGTCTCTAAGAACATCAATGCTAAATACAAGTTATGTTCGCAAAAACAAAACAAAAAACAAACAAAAATGCATTTCTACTGTATGGGTATATGTTTATACAAACTAAACATGCAAAAAAGCTATGTTGCATGCTATTTCAGTGATTAACTGGTCTCTTAAGATTTGTCGATCATTTTGATCAGACATATTTTTCACTTTTTTAAAGATAAACTCCTTTATCAAAACCAACAAAATAATACATACTCATTTTATATCTGTGAACCTGTCACAAAACAATCTTAAACATTAATGCAAAAATGTCTTCATAATGATTAGTTTCTTACATGTCATAATCAGCATATTCATTTGCTAAGGTTTATAAATACCATACTTTGGATGCTTTTATCCTGCAGGTTGTATTGCTCAGGGCAACTGTCCCAGCATTTAACCATCTATTTAAAAGCATTTTTGACCCAAACATATCAAACATTTTATCAATGTGTCTTTTTAAACCTAAAGAACAACTCTTATATTTCAAGGTATCACACCTCTCCATCTTACCTCATGGAAGGATGTTACTCCATATAACCAGTAACTAATTTTTAAAAGATTCATCATCATCTTCTTTCAGCTGTTCCTGTTAGGGGTCGCTACAGCGGATCATCTGTTTCCATTTCTTCCTGTCCTGTGCTTCTTGTTCTCACACCAACCACCTGTATGTCCTCTCTCACCACATCCATAAACCTAATCTTAGGCCTTCCTCTTTTCCTGTTACCTGGTATCTTCATTCTTAGCATCTTTTTCCCAATATACTCAGCATCCCTCCTCAGCACATGCCCAAACCAATGTAATCTTGCCTCTCTGGCTTTGTCTCCAAACCTTCCAACCTGAGTTGACCCTCTAATATACTTATTCCTAATCCTATCCACGCTTGTCACACCCAGTGCAAATCTTAACATCTTTAACTCTGCCACATCCAGATCTAACTCCTGCCTTTTTGTCAATGTCACTGTCTCCAACCCATATAACATAGCTGGTCTCACTACCCTCTTGTAGACCTTCCCTTTCACTCTTACTGGTACTTGTCTGTCACAAATCACTCCCGACACTTTTCTCCACCAACTCCATCCTGCCTTTACTCTCTGCTTCACCTCTCTTCAACACTCACCATTACTCTGAACTATTGATCCCAAGTATTTAAACTCATCCACCTTCGCCACCTCTACTCCTTGCATCCTCACCATTCTTCTATCCTCCCTCTCATTCACACACATATATTTTGTCTTAGTCCTGCTGACCTTCATTCCTCTTCTCTCTAGAGCATATCTCCATCTCTCCAGAGTCTCCTCCACCTGTTCCCTACTCTCACTACAAATCACAATGTCATCTGCACACATCATAGTCCACGGGGACTCCTGTCTGATCTTGTCTGTCAACCTGTCCACCACCATTGCAAATAAGAAAGGGCTCAGAGCTGATCCTTGATGTAATCCCACCTCCACCTTAAACACATCTGTCACTCCCACCACAGACATCACTGCTGTCACACTACCGTTATACATATCCTGTACCACTCTTACATACTTCTCTGACACTCCCGACTTCCTCATACAATACCACAACTCCTCTCTAGGTACCTTGTCATATGCTTTCTCCAAGTCTACAAAAACACAATACAACTCCTTCTGACCTTCTCTGTACTTCTACATCAACACTCAGAGCAAACATCGCATCTGTAGTGCTCTTTCCCAGCATGAAGCCATACTGCTGATCACTAATCATCAAGTCCCTTCTTAACCTAGCTTCCACTACTCTTTCCCAAAACTTCATGCTGTGACTGATAAACTTAATCCCTCTGTAGTTACTACAGCTCTGCACATCAACTAATTCTTAAAAGATTATGGTTTTGTTTATCCACCTGAGTTTCCTGTAATGCTACCACTGACAGCTTAAACTTTCTCCAACAGCTCAACACTCTTTTCCTTTCGGCTAATCAATCCATTAACATTCTATAAAAAAATAATTCCACATTCATTAAATTATTCCAAAATCCATTGAAAAAATATTTTCTGCAAAAAGGAAACAACTGTATCTTGAAGAGTCAGTCAAATTTCACATACTTCCAACAACACAAATTACACAACTCAAAATTAGCACTGTCTTCGTAATCAACCTGATTTTCCTTCACCATCTCCTGTTCAGCAAAAAAGTGCACACATTGCTCTTTGTAGGTTTATAGGTTTATAGGTTCATAGGTGGGTACTAGGCTATCGGCCCTGGGACCTATATAAGCCTAGCCAAAAAGGCTCCCTGGCTTTCACCACTTTCTTACATTTCAATAGCTCTAGTAGACAAATTTAGAACTTCGACCAACTCAGCATCACTATTTTTAGTTGCAGCAATATAACCAATCATTTTATCACTCAACTTTTTCAGTTGTTGATAGTTCCTAAGGCTCCTTAGAGAATAGGCAATCTGTACACTGCCACCCTGACTTGACAACAAATGTCCTCCAGCAGGGTGTTAATGTACAGGCATTGTCCACTGGAAAACAAGTCTGACACTTAAGCTGCCATGAAGCTCAGAGAGTTAAAAAGCAAGCAATTGCCATTTTCTATGCTCACCCGCGGTGGTGGTGCTGCGGTAGCATTGTCACCTCACAGTAAGATGCTGTCCGGTTCGATTCTCAGTTAGAGCATCTTCTGCGTGGAGACATGCATGAATGGGTGTACCTTCATTGAAGGTTGTGCGTCAGAGCTGGTAACTCGGTACGTAAAAATCAACTACCAATCATTAGTGGACCGGGAAAGCCGAATGACACAAACAAACAAACAAACTAAACAGTACTCTGCTGTTTAGCCAGCTTAAAATGAAAATAAGAAGTCAAAATTAAAAAAATAATAATAATGAAAGAAAAATATGTTTGTGTGTGTGTGTGTGTGTGTGTGTGTGTGTGTGCGTGTGTGTGTGTGTGTGTGTGTGTGTGTGTGTGTCTCTGCTTGTGTGCATGTGAGAAACAGAGAAAGAGTAAATAAAGAGAGGGGGACAGAGGCAGCACTTACTGCCACAGACAGTCCATCAGCAATATCGACATAAAAATGAAACTCTTAAATCTGGCATAATTGAATGACTTTAATCCTTAGTGTGTGTATTTGTGTGTATATGTGTGTATTTGTGTGCATGCATGTGGGTAAGAAAAAGAGAGAGAGTGAATGGGAGAGAGTGGGACAGAAACTGCAATGACTGCAAAAGATGGTCCATCAGCAGGGTCAAGAGCTGTACGAGACTCTTGTGTCTTGCAATACTGAATGAATTTAAATGTGTGTGTGTGTGTGTGTGTGTGTGTGTGTGTGTGTGTGTGTGTGTGTGTGTGTGTGTGTGTTTGTGTATGAGAGTGAGAGTTGGAGGGGACAGAGTGACTATGAAACTGGTAACTACAACAGGCATTACAACAGCACGGAATCTCTTAAAATGTCAATGTCTAGCATTACTGACTAACTTTAATCTTTACTAATTTTCCAGGAAATTATTAGCTGGGGCAGCACTATCCTATGGTGCAAAATCAGAGACTGAAGGGGTGGGGGGAGCTGCAATGCCTTGCACTCTTTGATTTCTTTTTTTTTTTTACGTGACACTGCTGACGATGTGCTCACTAACCAAGAACTTAAAATTGCTGTGTATATAGATTGTTGGTGGCACAGAGGGACAGAGCCCTAACTACAGCCCAGCCAACCTGAGTTCAATTAGTGGCTCAGGCAATTGCCAAAGTGGCAGGGAGGGATGGATGTGCCTGTTCCAGGAGAGAGCACTTGAAAAAAAAAGACACTGGACAGAGCACAGACAGGACATCCTTAAGATCCAGAACCATCCGCAACAATACTGGTGCAAGTCTGGTGATGGTAAGATGATGGACAGTAAACCAGGGGCCGGACTTTTAATGAGATCTGAATGAACCAAGAAAAATGTTGCGTGAATGTGCGTGCGTGTGTGTGTGTGTGTGTGTGTGTGTGTGTGTGTGTGTGTGTGTGTGTGTGTGTGTGTGTGTGTGTGTGTGTGTGTGTGTGTGTGTGTGTGTGTGTGTGTGTGTGTGTGTGTGTGTGTGTGTGTGTGTGTGTGTGTGTGTGTGTGTGTGTGGACATTAAATACTTAGATAACTTATACTTTGGATGTAAAATACTTCATCCAAAAACAACTACATATAGTACAGCAAGTTATACAGTTACACCTATTATTTACTAGGTCATATAAATATGGGGAGATTCTTTAGGACTGGAGACATGCACTTATTAAACCTGTCTTTAAGGGAAAGGGGAGTAGGACAAACTCAGAGTCATACAGACACTTAAGTCTACTTTCATGATTTGGAAAAGTAATGGAGAAGGTAATATTGGACAAATTATTATCAGAATTGGACAGGTTGGGACTTGAAACCACATATCAGCATGGATATATTGAAAATAGATCTATTACTATATGTAACATGATGTTCTATAACAATATAATAACAGCTATGAATGACAAATTGTGCTGTGATTTAATTTATATAGATTTAACTTCAGCATTTGACAGGGTCATACACAAAACACTGATCAATAAATTAGTACAGCTAGATACCGATGTACTGTTGATAAGATGGATAGCTGTATGACTTACAAACAGGACATGGCAAGTATCATACAGCAATTGGACAGGTGAAATTCTTGGTTACAGTCAGGGTGTCCCACAGGGCTCTGTCTTAGGCCATTACTTCTTCAGAATGTATCTTCCAGACCTAACTTTTTCATCTGAAGTGTTCGACAGTCTATATACAGATGACCTGAAACTAGGTAAACTGATTACATGTGTTACAGATAAGGCATGCCTGCAAAAGAACTTGATTAAATTGACCATTTAGGCACAGGAGAATAACGTTGATAAATACATCACAAACTAAGGACATGCGATTTGGGAGACATAAATTGAAATGTGAATATTTAATACAGCACACAGTGATTGAAACTGTAGGTTCACTTAAGGACCTGGGTATATGGGTAGATCCAGCTTTAGTTTTTCTAATCATATCAACCAATGGGTTAATGATAGTTTTATAACTATAGGCTGTGTAAAAAGATTTATAAAATTCAGGAAATCAGAAATGATAAAGTAATTGTTTGTTGGTTACATTAGACCCAAACTTGAGTATGGCATAACAATATGGAAACCTTATAAGAAAACAAGCATGAGCAAACTGGAAAGAGTACAGCAGAAATATTTCAAGAACATCCACAGATGTGAAAATTTAAGTATTATGAACTGTCCAAGACCACAGAAATAAATAAAAACAAACAAATTGGCAGCAGCAGTTGGTAGCATGGCAGTTCTACACAGTTCAAAAGGTAATCCAAACAAACCACATTCAACGAAACATAAAGGCAATAAATCCACAGCTAGAGTGAACTCTGTTTAATAAAGCAGTACAAGATTGGTAAGCGCTTTCACCATATAAACTATGGCTTCCTCAGACCATTATCATGAAAAACATTGCATTAACAAGCATATATATAGCAAATTCTAATTAAAAGCAATTCAAACTCACCAGTCCCTATTCACACATCTCCATATTGAGTCTGCTAAAACGTAGTGACATCACTACACATACACTTCTTTTCTTAAAGGGAAACTAGCATCCTAACATCCTACAGCATAATATTGTCATGTAGAATCTGATACATAGTTTGATGCATCACTTAATCCCTTTCAATCACATACATATTCACCTCAGCAAGCCTCTCTTATTTAATACATGCTTTACAGACACAACGCTATTTAACCCAGAGCCTTTATCAGCTCCCAGCTTGAGTATCCATCTGAGTTCAGCCTCTTCAGTTCTGTTCTCAACATTACCCATTCTCATACCCACCCTTATAACCTCCAATGCCTTATACCTAAACTCATGCACCCTATGGCTACCAACTACATATTTAGCCAGGGAGTTAGTGGCATTGCCCGTCTGAATACTATACTGATGTTCCCTAATACAATCTCTAAACATACAATTCATTTTAACAACGTAGAACTTCCTACAGCAATTGCAATGTGCCAGATAAACCAAATGTTTTGTGGTGCAACATGCTTTGGCTTTAAGCTTAAAGATTTTGGCTGTATCTGGATGTATAAAACTAATATCAGAGTCTATTAACTTGCAAAAATTACAAGTTCCACATGGAAGGGTGCCATATTGTTAGAAAAATATGTACTTAAACATATATGTAGTGCTAGTTTAGAAACAGTATAATATGTAATGCATTTGATTCTATTTAACAATATGGCAGTAGAAATGATCTTGCATGTAATTGCTTGAAGCTTAGCTGCAGTGTGGTTAACCTCCGACCCTGGCAGTAGCCAGCTCAGCAGGCTTATGTCTTTCAACAATTATTATCTGCTGGGTTAGAAAGAAATAAATATGTATGCATGTATATCTTTCTTCCTTCCACCGAGGAGGATGGCCTTGTGAGCTCTATCGAAGATAGAGTACAGCTGCTTACCAGAGAAACAAAGGAACGTATTAAGAAATGAACTGACTATTGTATTCAAACGGGCCTGGAACCTTGAAAGAGCAACATTTACAGAAAGACATTGTAATTGACCAGGTGCCTTGCAAGGCTGTGTTATTCTCATGGGAAAGTTTTTAAAAAGCATTACCTCAGCACCTTCTTATGAATGGAATATTGTGGACTATAGTGATGTAAATGCCCTGTGACTGACCACGTCAGTAAGGTGGGCAAAAGCTGATTGTAAATGCTATAAAAACAAAGTTATTTCCTGTATAGAGCGAGTCAAAACTCTATACTTGTTTTGTATAGTTTTTTGCCTCCTGGTGTACACTAGTAAAAACGTTTTGAACTTGAGCTTCCTGTGTTATTGACTGTCATTTTGAAAAGCCTAATGATTTTTACAGTCTGATTTTAACAATTTATTTGACATTTTGGTCCTTCTTAGCGGAATTCCCTTGGTAAGCTACAGGTCAGAGTGCATGGGTGGTAATAAATCTAGGAGAAGCTGCCGAAATGGTTCTTCTTAAAGTGAAAAGACCTCCGACTGAATTGTTGTGTGTAAAGAGGCTGTCCACTTTCTGATCTGTGGCTGAAGAGCGGAAAACTGGACCCCAAGAAGAAAAATATGCAGTCATAAATGGGAGGCTCAGGTAAGAAGAATTTCCCTCTTTGTCTTTGTTTTAGATCAGGGACCAGGTTACAGTGTACTGTTGTTAAGATTTGTGATAGCAGGTCGAGAACGAATTGAAGTACTGTATATTTGGTCATAGATCAGGGGAAAAACAGAGCAAAGTAAACAGTCATTCTAGACACTACTGTGGATACAGGGAAGAAGATACCACGTGGTACAAGAGAAGGGTTACGTAACAGTCTTTAAGACATGGGAAATCAGTGCACTTAGAGATCGCAAGATCCGGCCCTAACGGATAATGTGAAGTATATGCAATTGCAGCGAGCAGATAATGTGAGATATTATACAAAATGTGTTAACAAATATGAATTTGATGGTAAACTAGATAAACTTTCACTAGTTAAACTCCTTAAACAGCTTAAATCTGATGCAGGAGGTCAGGCAAAAAAGCAGCACCAACTAGGCATACCTCAAGCACACAGGTGGATTGAGGAAGCAAATTGTAGAAAAACAGAAGCTTAGAAATTCAAAACATTTTTTAGACAACATAGTGAAAGGTCTGACAGACAGAATCTCTGAGAAATGAAAACTTAAAGCAGACTGAACTTGCATTAATCAATGCATAACAACAGGAAAATGAGACAACAGATGGATATTATGCTAGATTATTAGAATGCTTTAAACAACAATTAAAAAATGCATTTTTAAAAGGTTGCATTGCCTCTATCAGTAGCTTTATTACAAAGCATATGATAGATCACCGAACAAGCAGGCTGCAAGCCTTACTTGAGTATGCTAGACATGCTGAAAGACACTTTAATAGTGAAAAGAAAAAAAAAAAAGGCACAAGTCTTCACTGCTGAAGACGGAGCTGAAGTATTTGTATTACAGTCAGGTAAAAAGGGCATCTAGCTAGGGACTGTAAACAAAATAAGAAAGCAATGACAGAAGACAAAGGAGATGAGGACTGACTATATGATAGTGATAACAACCAAAAATCATCAGGAAAGGTTAATAAACAAAAAGAAAATGTGAATGTAGTAGAGGGAATAAAGGAAGTACAAACAGATGTAGAGGAGTGAATTGACAATGAAATTTTAGATTTAGCATTGTTGAGCCTGGAGCTCTACCTAGCAGATACAAAACCAGAAGTGACACTTCTGGTGGAGGGAAGAGAAGTCAAATTCCTGTGTGACTCAGGAGCGTCACGGACTTTGATACACCCCTCCAAGTTACCAGAACATTCTGAATCACCTGATTATATATTAGTAAAAGCAGCAAATGGACAACTATACAGGGAACCACTCTCCCATAATATAGCAATAACTGACCCTGTTTCAGGTATGACTCAGAAAAATAAAATTGTAGTTTCTGCAAAATGTCCAGTAAACCTACTGGGAAGAGACCTTATGCAGATATTTGGCATAGCAGTAGTTCCTACCATGCAGGGTATGGAGGCACAAAGACAAATGGATGCTTTTTGTGGTGTGATCGGAGGGTGAAGCCTATTATTGGTACAGCCAGGACCTAGTTACTGGTCCAGGGGCAGTAACCAAAGAACTGATGAACGTAGCCATCAGTAAGGTACCCTCCCTTGACACTGACCAGCAGCATTTGTTACATTGTACTCTATACTACTGTAGCATGCCAGGACCTGATAAGGTATATGAGCAAAAATTATTCAAAAATCCTGCTGACAGATTAAGATTACGAACTTTATATTGGGATACTGAGGGAAACAGTCTAGTAAGCTGTTCATTACCTCAGGAATTCATAAAATGGTATAAGTCCAATAGACTGCCACATGTCAGCTTGACAAAAAACAAAAGTGTTAAATGGGCAGACTTAGAAAAAAAGGTAACAAGATGGGAAAACAGACTGATTTAGAACTGTCAGGACAAGGGATACAAAAACAAAAACTGAATTGGTTGACACAGACACATACAGCTGTACACTTGCAATCTAGTGAGGACAGCTGATTAGCATTTTTATTAAAAGAAAAAGAAAAGGCCTTGTGTAAAATTCCAACAACTCTGTGGTCAACAGGCAAGTTAGATGTAGGGCTTGTTCAAACAGCAGGACCAGTTACAATTACCCCCAAAGTCAGCTTTTTAGACCAAAAGCAAACGGGGGATGGCAGATGGTACAAGATTTATAAGCTGTAAATAATGCAGTAATACCTAGAGCACCTACGGTGCCAGACCCACATACTTTGTTGAATGATTTAAAACCGCAACAGAAGTATTTCTCTGTGGTAAATATTAGCAATGCTTTCTTTTCAATACATATACATCCTGATAGTCAATATTGGTTTGCATTTACATTTCAGGGTAAAAGGTATACATATACTCGACTACCACAGGGATATTGTGAGAGCCCAATAATATTTGCACAAAAAATGGCTAGCAACCTGGCAGGGTTTACCCCACCGGAAGGTAGTCAAATTCTACTTTATGTAAATGACATCTTGCTAGCAGCACCCAGCAGCAGTGCAGGGTGGATACAGTAGCATTATTAAAATTTTTAGCAATACAAGGACACAAAGTAAACAAAAGTAAGTTACAACTTTGGAAAAACAGGTTAGATACCTGGGATATGTGATATCCAATAAAGGTAGAATACTAGATAAAGGAAAAAAAAAAAAAAAACAGCAATTTTGCAAGCACCCAAACCAACAACTAAGAAAGAAATAATGTCTTTCTTAGGTACAACTAATTTTTGTTGGAGCTGGGTACCAAATTATTTTACAATGGAGAACAGAAGCAGAAATGGCTTTCTGCAGGTTGAAGCAGTTAATAGCTTCTTCATTAGTTTTAGGAATTCCAATTATCACAAACGGTTCTTTCAGACCGTAGATTGTAAGCAAGGGTACATGACATCAGTATTAAAGCAACAACATGGGGATAAGCAATGCCCCATAGCTTACTATTCATCACAGTTAGACCCAGTGGTGCAATCTTTGCCTCACTGTGTACAAGCAGTAGTTGCAGCAGCAATGGCAGTGCAGGCTTCAGCCTCAGTGGTGTTATTCCACCCTCTCACATTGAGAATGCCTCATGCAGTTGCAATAATTCTGCTACAAAAAAAAAAAAAATGGCATACCTTTCTCCTGCTAGACATCTTTCATGTATAACTATACTGCTGAGCCAACCTCATATGACAATTGAACGATGTATGACATTACTTCCAACTCCTGCGGTGGGAACACCACACAGCTGCCTGCAGGAAATTGAACAGTTAGCTTTACCTAGACAAGATCTTTCAGATATGCCCTTGAATGATGCTGAGGTGACATATTACGTGGATGACTCATGCAGAAGGGGTCCTACAGGGAAGAATCTGGTGAGGTATGCAGTAGTTACAGACACTGAAATTTTAAAAGCACAAACTTTGCCACACAACCTGTCTGCTCAAGCAGCAAAACTGGTAGCTTTGACAAGAGCATGTACTTTAGCAAACGACAAAAAAGTGAACATATATACTGATAGTCAGTATGCTTTTTCTACAGTACATGTGTTTGCACAACAATGAAAAAAATAGATGAATGATTACATCCAGTGGAAAACCTATTAATCATGCGCAATTTATTTTGGAGCTATTAGAATCTATTCAGTTACCTACCAAAGTAGCTATTTGTAAATGTGTAGCTCATACAAAACAACAGGATAAGATTTCAAAAGGTAATGCACGAGCTGATGCAGCTGCAAAGCAAGCAGCCTCAGACTCAGAAACTTTATTTTTGAATGAGGAATTACAACCCTCTGAGATTTTAGATTTAGACATGTTAAAAACAATGCAAATGCTTACTACAAAAGCAGAAAAACAAAAATGGGTAAAACAAGGTGCAATTTTTGAGAATGGACTGTACATTTCCAAAGGAAAAAAACAATATTGCCATCTAATTTAGTTAGATATGCAGCTTTGTTGAGCCATGGGCAGAGCCATGTCTCAACAGGGGGGATGGTACAGTTAGTAAATAGAATATTCCAGACATATGGATATATAAATTATACAACAAAATTTTGTGCAGCTTGTCATACTTGTAACAAGCACCATGCACAAGGAGCATTTAAAAACAAGCAAGGAAGTTTTCCTATACCACCATACCCATTCCACACTATTTGTATGGATTTCTTAGAATTAAATAAATGTGAAGGGTTTGACTCCCTCTAAAATGTTTTTTGGGAGAGCATATTATGTGCCTCAGTGGAAAGCTCTCATGCCTGCAGAGCAGGAGGCTGACAGTTCATTAGCTAATTATATAAAGAAACTGTTAATGAATAAATCTGTTTTGCAGTTTAACTCTTTTTCAGATGAAAGACAGAACAAACCGGTAAAGAACTTTCAATTTGATAAGAACTTTGTGACTGATACACAAGGGCAAAATGGCCAAGAGTAAAGCAAATGGAAAAGCAGAGCAACTCCAGAACTATTGCATAATTATTTTGTTGGCTGTGCATTTGTTGACTATAAGTGTGACAATTTTTCTCTTATTGTGGTTTTTTCCTGCACTCAACCACACGAGTGAAAGTGAGAAGACGTGATGAACTGTTTATAGACTGGCATCTAAACTTTAACACATACCTGGCCATGAAACGTGTGTATGCAGAGACTATGAACATTTCAAACTGCTGGGTTTGTACAGCTATACCAACAGCATATGGAGGACTGTTAATGTCCGCTGTCCCTCTGGGGATAAATGAGACTTGGGAAAATTTGTTTTTGATACAAGAACTGTGAGATCACAAGACAAAATAGCTTTATTTTTACCTGTCACACAAAAAAGGAGTTGTACGTTTCTACAAAAGTGATACCCTCCAGGTGGGCTGGAGTAATTGTAATATAACAATGTCTTATAAATGTTACATTAAAGTCAGAAGTGGGGGTACTGTTTGTAATACTAACTATGATTCATATCTGAGTTCAATGAAAACTACATTAAATGCAGTACGTGACAATCCAGTCTTAACTAAACAATTGTCTATTAAAGATAGGAAAATGTTTCATGCAGGGATAACACGTATTAGTACCAAAGTAATGATTTTATTTGTGGGAAAAAGGCATATGAATGGTTACCAGAGAATTGGTCCGGCAGTTGTTTTTTGGGTTATCTGGTTCCAGCAATAAGACATACTGCAGAATTACCTTTGGGTAAGATACGAAATGTAAGGGAAACAGCTCGAAAAATCTGAAGGTCCAGTTAAGAAACCTGTGAATCCAGTTGGGAAGATCGAAGCTGGTTGGAAAGACCATAATTCAGTAAAAGACAAAAATAAATTGACTCATATGGACTTGGGCAACAGTGTTATATCCTGGGCAGGAATACTACCAGCCTATGGAGCAGTCAAATCGATCTGGGAGCTGAGGAAGCTGTCAAGATTTCTCGAAGTAATGAGTAATGCAACTTTTTCCGCCCTAGCATTGGTGACTGATGAACTGAATGCAATGAGAACTGTTGTGCTACAAAATCGAATGGCTCTTTACTTCACCCTAGCGGCAAGAGGTGGTACACGAAGAAGAATGCTGTGCTTTTATCCCTGAGAAACATCACGAGACAAATAATCACCTAGAGGTAATTCAGCAAGTATCAGCAATGACTAAACCAGGCCCAAACCCACTGACGGACTTTTTCCAGAATCTGTTTGGGGGGTGGGGTTCCATCCTATTGAACATTTTAATTACTATTTGTGTGGGTATACTCCTAATGGGAGCATGTGCTTACTGTGGAATTTCCTGCATGAAAAGATTAATCAAAGATTTTGTTGATATATCTGTTACTGAAACTTTTTACCAAGATTTTGAAATTGAAAGATTTATTTCAGATGATGCTTTTTCTGAAGTATAGATTAAATGACTTGCCTAGTTAAAAGTCCTTAAAGGAAAAGGCTAGGAAACGAAATAATATTGTTTATGTTTCTGAATAGAATAAAAAGCATTAAAAGGAGGGAGAATGTTAGAAAAATATGTACTTAAACATATATGTAGTGCTAGTTTAGAAACAGTATAATATGTAATGCATTTGATTCTATTTAACAATATGGCAGTAGAAATGATCTTGCATGTAATTGCTTGAAGCTTAGCTGCAGTGTGGTTAACCTCCGACCCTGGCAGTAGCCAGCTCAGCAGGCTTATGTCTTTCAGCAATTATTATCTGCTGGGTTAGAAAGAAATAAATATGTATGCATGTATATCTTTCTTCCTTCCACCGAGGAGGATGGCCTTGTGAGCTCTATCGAAGATAGAGTACAGCTGCTTACCAGAGAAACAAAGGAACGTATTAAGAAATGAACTGACTATTGTATTCGAACGGGCCTGGAACCTTGAAAGAGCAACATTTACAGAAAGACATTGTAATTGACCAGGTGCCTTGCAAGGCTGTGTTATTCTCATGGGAAAGTTTTTAAAAAGCATTACCTCAGCACCTTCTTATGAATGGAATATTGTGGACTATAGTGATGTAAATGCCCTGTGACTGACCACGTCAGTAAGGTGAGCAAAAGATGATTGTAAATGCTATAAAAACAAAGTTATTTCCTGTATAGAGCGAGTCAAAACTCTATACTTGTTTTGTGCAGTTTTTTGCCTCCTGGTGTACACTAGTAAAAACGTTTTGAACTTGAGCTTCCTGTGTTATTGACTGTCATTTTGAAAAGCCTAATGATTTTTACAGTCTGATTTTAACAATTTATTTGACACATATCCATCTTCAGCATCTCTAACCTCTCTATCAAGGTAGCATAGCAACATTTCAAGTGAACTACAATTCATGTGTCTAAACCTAGGCATCTCACCCACCACCTTACTAATATTTTCATCCGTTAACAATAGCGACCAGTTTTTCTGAAATACTTCCTTTATTACATTCACATTACTAGTATATTTCATCGGGACCTTAACTACTTCACCATAACTATCTATCCTCCCCAACCTCTCAGGTGTCCCATCGCTAATGTTCACTGAAAAATATGGCTTAGCTTGTCCTACCCTCAGAGTATCAACCTGTGCTAATATTGGGTCCACTTCACTACCTTTATACACTCTCACGTAAAAATTCTGTCTCAGAGTATTACACCCTCCATCATACTCAGCATTGATGTTGTGTAGGTGGGACACCCTCATACCCTGTCCATTCACAACATTTTTAAAAACCTTCCCATGGAGCTTGCTGTTCCGATGGAGTAGTGAATTCCTAGAACACTCCTTCTTATATAGACTGGTGGTTACAGTTAAATCAGGCATCTTATTTATCAAAACATCCAGAAACTCTCTTGACTTATCTGACCATTTGGATGTAAACCTCAAAAACATGGTAGTCTCATGCAATCTAGCAATGAACCTTTCCAGATTTTTCACAGTACCTCCCCATACCAAAAAGGCATCATCTACAAATTGATGATAAAACAACACGTTCTCCGTATATAACTCCAGCTCGAATACCTCTTCCAACTCCCACTGTGCCAATACAGAGTTGGTTAGAATTTGCTATATATATATGTTTTTTAATGCAATGTTTTTCATGATAACGGTCTGAGGAAGCCATAGTTTATATGGTGAACGTGCTTACCGATCTTTATTAAATGGAGTTCACTCTGTGGATTTATTGCCTTTATGTTTCATCGAATGTGGTTTATTTGGATATACTTTTTGATCTGTGTATGGCTGCCATGCTGTCAACTGCTGCTGCTATTAGTTTATTTTTTAAGGACAGCCTGGACACTTATTATGGAAACAATTGTTTTTGTATATTGGCAGGCTACAAGGGCTTTAATTCCTGTGTTTGAGATCATTTTATGTATGTATGTATGTATTAGGCAAAATAATTATTTTTGTATCAAAAATATAAAAAATATATAGTGACAAAAATGGGAAAAAAAATATGAAACAACTTCACAGACAGCCCATTCTCTAAGTGTAGTAATGCCTTCCAGAGTGTGTTTTATTGTGTAAATAATGCCCTCCCAGAGTGTATAGGGACACTGGGCCACAAAACACTACTGGACGTGAATTATACCCACAATAACACGCAGATCCTATTGGGTGTTAAATGCTTAATTTTTCAGTATCACATTCTCCAACACTCCTTGCATGCCCTCTAGTAAGACCACATTCCTACTGCCAGACTACTGCAGAGTCAATGATATAACGACCTTCCTCTTCACTTTTTCCCCAGTTTTCATTATCAGTACCTTTGATGCATTAAACTAATTACTACTACATCTCTTTCACATACTTCAGATAGCTAATAAAGCTGACATCCAGTTCATTGACAGAAGTCAACGTTTTCTAACTGGCTTTGTGGTACATACAATGTCTTTGATGTCAGTACAAAGAAGCTTGATCATTTTTATTTATTTATTTCTGCAAATGTATCAGAAGTCACCCACCAGTGCAAGGAATCAAATGACTGAAGTAAGGTACGAAGGGAGGATAGCACAGCAATTCCTCAGTTCACATTCCCTGATGTCTAAATAAATTTCACACCAGGATTAGTTATTATTGCTATAAATAAGATTATGGATCTTAAATTTTACAGCTACTGCAACATGAGTTCTTTTATCTACCATAGGCTGTGCCTTCCTTTATTACAATGTATGGCCTTCCTTTATTACAATGTATGCCCTTCCTTTACTACCAGTGGCATTTGACGTTTATCTTGCAAAAACTGCATACACACCTTTATAATGTGGATATGGATTCATATCACATTTCTAGGAAAGTACCATGTCCTGTTGTCAGTTTGTGTGTCTCCCCAATGCAAATCAGTCTTTCTGTTCTACTTGTTATATAATTTATAAGCAGTCAGTCACACGTACTAATAATTTCTTGTCAATAAATGATTTCATTTAGTCTCAGAACTTGTAGGTTCTTATCCACTGCCTTTCTTTTACTTATTGTTCATAAATACAAGCTTCAGTCAGGCGAATTCAAAAGCGTTTTCATTGTCTACTCTTTCTGCATGGACTAGTATATCTATCTATCTATATGTGTGTGTATATATATATATATATATATATATATATATATATATATATATATATATATATATATATATAGATATATATGTGTGTGTGTGTGTGTGTGTGTGTGTCTAGGGCCCGCTGGCTTGTGGGGCTTGCTGGGGGCACCCACATTTGATTGTTAAATAAACAATTATACATTTTACATTGCTTGCATTTGTGCATTTTTTTCTTTAAGGACACAGTCTCTGTGCATGCGTCATACATCTTTAGTATGACATATGCACAGCAATGTGCAGAAATGGGATTTTATCTTTTTGGAACAGATGTGAAGTGGAACTGCTGCCAGCACGCGCGCTCGCGCGTGCACACACACACACACACACACACACACACACACACACACACACACACACACACACACACTGGACCAGTGCTACTGCAGGTACTCGTGTGTGTGTGTGTGTGTGTGTGTGTGTGTGTGTGTGTGTGTGCGCGCGCGTGCGCAAAATGCCTAGTTAGCGATGGCAGGTTAGTTAATTAGCTTAATCGTACTCAAACCTTGTACCTTAGCTACAGCAGACAATTGCCTTAATCCTCTGCACAGACTACCAGCTAATTTAGTTTTCACAGTTGATTGAAATGTTCTGAAACGGGGAATTTTATCTATCCGTGCTTGTGCTACAGAATTTCAAAACAATGTCAGCAATACAACAGGTAGCATACTTCCCTTTGGTGTAAAAGGCTGTGGGTTCTACTGCCACACCATGTAGATGGATTGCTGTTACTGCAGTGCACTTTAATTGAGTGGGTAGGGTCACTCCTGAGTGTGTCATCCTTTGGATGAGATGTTAAATTAAGGCCCCATCTGTCTATATTAATGGTAGGTACTATGAGATATTTTACATCCACATGAGCTACCAAAAACTGTAGGGGGAAGTTCCCCAATGCTCTGACCAAATTTCTCCTAGTAGTATAAATACCATTAAGGGTCTTCCCTGAAAAGACACTACTAGCCTAGGGAGCTAACCTGATAAACAAAGGATATTTAAGTTAAAAGTTTTAAACTAAATCCATACTTCTGCTTTCGTTTGAAAAGTAAAGAAGAAAATAGCATACATGCTGACAGTTTTGATCAGTGTTTATGGTAATGGGGGAGAAAGACAAGTAATAGGCACCAGAATATCTGCAGGGGGCGGGAGGGCCATTTCACCTTGATACGCCTCTGTGCAAAATTATTAGAAACTAGTAGTAACTTCTCTTTTACATAAAAATATTTTATTAACTTCTTTATCTAGGCTGATGTATGTTACCAGTTAATTTGGCATTCATAGTTTTCAGTTTTGACCTCACTTACATATTATAACGTTTCAATTCTGTGTTTGACAAACTGGTAATCTGTGTCTAGGATATATTGTTTTTTTGCAGATTGCATTTCTCTTTCTCTTTCTCTGTCTGCATTTTATAGGTTTAAGTAGCCTGCTATGTAAAAGCAACTTGCTTCCCTGAATTTGAGCAATACATTTTTTGTAAATTACAGATAATAAATGGCTAGTAACTCTGGTAGCCTATATTAAATCTTACACTGAAGGTCATACTGAAACATGTGTTGTAGTCAGAGGTAACAGTATGAACCTAGGTCTTCTCCCTCAGGGCAAACATAAGAATTATACTGTTATAATGAAAGCAGATATCAAAAAATACAGCAGGGTCTTAGAGATAGAATGGTCATGTTTATGAAGGACACAATGGTAGGCTGAACTGGCCCACAGGCAGACTGCATCAAAACTGAGTCAGCATATCAGGATTTTAATCCAGGGCTGGTGACTACAGCTAGGCAACCTCTGTGCATTTGGAAGTTATATGTTGTTGTTGTGTCTTTCGGCTTTTCCTGGTTAGGGGTTGCCACAGCGAAACTCTGGTCTGCTAATGATTGGCAGTAAATTTTTTTGTGCAGAGTTGCCAGCCCTGACGCACAACCTTCAATGAAGGTATGCCCATTCACACATGTCTCCAGACAGAAGACGATCTAGCTGAGAATCGAATGGGACAACGTCTTACTGTGAGGCGACAGCGCTACCGCAGCACCACCACCACAGTATTTGTTTGGAAGTTATATAAAGTCTGTAAATAGGAAGGAACCAAGCCTTTTTTTTTTGACATTGACTTCTCAGGTCACATATTTAGAAAATGTGTCAAATTACAAGCAGCAATAGGTGAATGTAGAGTAAAGAAGTTGAAGTTTAGGATGCTATACCCAACTCTTTTTAACAATGTCTTTCCACTGGGGGCAACAGGGCTACTATTAGCATTTTGGGGGCCCTCAGCAAGCATCTAGTAACTTCCACCTCTTCTAAGATGTCTTTTAGTACATGCTGTAATATTGTAACATGTACAGAATGAACTGTAGCTACAATGCTCTTAGATTATGGCAGGCCTATGGACCACACCGTGTTGGCCCATCTCACACAAGTGATGCATTTAGTTGCATGTTACATTACAACAGCTCTCCTAAGTATAAGGCTTACCTTAGCTAAAATAGTGCCCTAGATGAAGTGCTCCATGGCACCCCCCCACTGCCTACTGTTTCACTCCTCCCCATACATCCTCCAGTGCTCCCACTGTCATCCCCCACCATGGGCTTCTCACACCATGTGGATTACTTTTATTCTTTCTTTTCTCTCATTTTGCTTTACTATTCAGCTATGGCTTTCTAGATGCTCTGAAATCCATTTTTTTTTAAAAACCTTTTTATTGAATGATAGCCTGAACAAAAATTATGACTATGGAAATAAATTCAGTGTTACTGGTCAACTTTACTTTTCCTTGAATGCTTTCAATACACTGTGGATAGCCAATATAGCACAGTAATACATGTTCAAGAAATAAATAAATTATGCAAGGGGTTTGGGGGGGATCTTGCCCTCAGAAGCTATAGGGTTATAGATTATTTGGGGTACATTTTAGAGCATTTTCCTAACCTTTTCATCCAGTGATGGCCTGAACAAAAATAATGAGCAAGAAAGGAAATTTAGTCTTATCTTTTCCTTTCACGGAAGAAATAAGTTGTGTTAAAGGCTTAATGCTCAAAGTTGACAAAACTGTAGTTCAGAATAAACTAAGAAGATGGATGTTTGAATGGATACATAAATCCTAGATGGAAATACTCCCTGCTACCCTATCCCGCACAGCCAAGAAAAAAGACAATTCACCATCTGGGTATCCCTTTGGTGTTAGATTTTGATGAATGTAAAGACAACAGTTATGTATTTCAAATGAATGCTGTCATACATATATATAGCATGCCTCCCAACCCCTGTCACCAAAAGGTAGCCACCTGCATATGTGTGATGCTTGATTGTGAGGAATGTGACAAAAACTATGATCACAGTAATGTATTCCAACTTGATGCTCCTAGACAGTATACTGCCCCAACACAAGCTATGTTGACCTTCTTTGCACATCTGTAAGGTCTGTGAAAGAAGTAAAAAATAATGGTCACATTGTACCTAGCCCCAACACAAGCTATAAGTCTACTGTTCAAATCTTTAATATTTGATTGTGATGAAAATTAAAGAAAGAATGACTATGCCATCCACAGCCCCCACAAATGCTAGACCAAACTTCTGTACACACCTCTGAGCAGGGCTGGGTTTAAAATCAGTGTTATTAAGGGAAAAAGCTACTATTAAGTTGATGCCAAATTCCTTGAATACAGTTTGGGGTGTGGAAACCACCAGGCCCTTAGAAGCTTTAAAGGTCTAAATGTCATGTAATGTATTTTATGTGTTATTTTTTTAAAGATTTTTACTTGTTAGCTGCATTTTTACCACTATTCAGAAGCATTATGTATGTACCCATCATTTTTGTGTGTCTCTACAGATAAAATTCTGTGGAATATTTTGCACAAACACACACACACACACACACACACACACACACACACACACACACACACACACACACACACACACACATATATACAGTGACACTGGCCCTGGCCAACCACGTCTGTCACATCATGCAAACATACAAACAAGCTGCATTCTCACCCTCAGAAAAAAATAAAGCAATGTCATTTCACCTATGACAAGTCTTTGGGATGTTGGTATGGACTAGAGCAAATAGGTAAACCCATACATAGACAGGGAAGGCATACAGATTCCACACAGAAAAAGATGCACCCAAGAGCTCAACCAGAGCAAAGCCCCATGAAATGACAATGCTACTCATTGTAATATTATGGCAATGAGCTGTTACTTTTGCAGACATCCTGCTTCTACCAAATCAATACAGACAGCTACCTATCATGTGCAAGTCCTCTGTGCATGAAAAATTGAATATTCGTGACTCTACTGCTTCTGTTGCTATTTGTTTTGCTTATGTGCAAAAGGTCAATCGGTGTGGGATCCAAGGACACCTTGTATGCCAAGCATAAATCGACCATCATCAGTCTGTCTGTAGGAAACAGAGTATAGGGATTGGGCTTTGAAGCAATCTGCATAAGGTATTATGTTTATCCCCTATATTATTTTTTATGAGGAGCTTTTGAGGACATTCCAGTTTTTGCCTGGTCAAGTACATACAAAACAGAGAGTTACCTTCACCCATGGACCTGATGAGGGCTGAGTATAATGGCACAATTTCTCTGAACATAGATGTGATTCCCTTACTTATAAGTTGAGTGACATGGAATGATTTTCTTACTACCTTAGACACATGTTGCTCAAAAGCCAGGTTACTATCTGCAGTGTTAACTTTTAGGGCTGTTTTAATAATGAGGTAGTTTCCCAGGGTGGCCGTTTTCCAAAAGGTACTACTATGCATTTCTTGGCATCGAGTTTTATGCCATGGCTTTGGCACCAATCATTTGACTGAGTTAGACCTTCCTGTAAAATGTCAGTATCTTGGGGGATTTCCATGACTGTTTCTAGCTTGCAGCCATTTACAAACTTGGTAAGCCAGCGGCCCTTGACATTCATCTTTTCTTCTAAGAAACAGATGCAAAAGAGGAGCAGATACCAGCACAGAGTCCTGGGGAACTCCAGTGATGACTGGCTTCCTTGTGGAGGTGATCTCCGATTCTAACCACCTGGGCCCTGTGTGTGATCCAGCTGGCTATCCAGTGGACTACATAGGGGTTTATGCCTAATACCATGAGTTTGTTTATAATACCTGGATGGGGTATTGAATTAAATGCCTTACCTAGATCAAGATAGGCAGTATGCATTGTTTTGTCCTCATCCATTGCATTGGTGACATTCCCAAAGAAGTCCACCAGGTTCAGTAAGCATGACCTGCTTTTGATAAAGCCAAACTTGGTTGGGGCCACTGTCTGAATCATTTCCATGATCATTCTTTTCATGGCTTTGCATATGAGACCAGTCAGATTAATGGGTCTGTAGTTCCCAGGATCCAGTGATGGCCCACATTGTGCAGAGGGATGACCATAAATTGTGTGACACTAGTACTAACACACCAGATCAATGACTGTTGTTTAGTACTCATCAAACAGCAGAAGGGATAAGTTACTTTTATTCACCCCACTGAGGAGTAATCATACCTCTCAACCTCTTAGTGCAAGAAATCTGGACAAAACCAAAATGGTGCAGGGACAAATGCTCAAAATTAGGGACAGATTTTAAATATTGCTATTACAAATTTATAAAGTTGACTGGTTGTTGTCGAAAGTATAACAAGAGGAGCCAGGGTTTTCACGTGTTACAAATACAAGCAGGGCTGGAACCAGCACTAAGTGACCTAGACAGCTTCCTAGGGCCTGTTGCTGGCTGGGGGACTGGCCAGCCAACATTAAATAAAAAAAAAAAATCTGAACCTTAAAAAAAACCTTCCAGGTAACCTGGCCCCTTTAAAATAAACTATTTCCTGTTCTGCATGCATCCCAGTCTGCATGCAGAGCAAACCACCTGCTGGGTCCTTTAAAATATACTATATTTCCTGCTCTGTGAGTATCCCAGTCTACATGCACAGCAAAGGACAAATGTCAGGAACTGGCACAAGCTTTTGAAAACCACTTTCAGTACTGAAAGTGGGACTGCAAATGGGAGCACTGATGTTCATTTATTTTTATTCAAACAGGAGATACTATTTTTCTTTAAACAGGAGATATGTTTCCAGCATGTGCTACTAGGTATGGGAGCTTCATCTACTGCTCCAACAAACACTAATGCTTATTCTTGCTGGGAGATGTGTGTGATGTTTATTTTTTCAATGAGACAATTTTCCTGCTTTGTGTGCACCAATAAAGCCAGATACGGGAGATGATTCAACTGAAGCAAGCACAAATACTTATTACTTTGTGTGTGTGTGTGTGTGTGTGTGTGTGTGTGTGTGTGTGTGTGTGTGTGTGTGTGTGTGTGTGTGTGTGTGTATGTGTGTGTGTTTCTGTGTGTGTTAGAGGGCATGCACGTGTATGTGTGTGCATGTTGTTCTACATCCATGATGCCCTAATGACAACAGGAAATATCTTCTGTTTTAAGGAGTTTAAACTATTAATAATTAGGCTGCCATTTCACCTGCTGATCCTAATTTAAAATAACTCTCCATCAAGAGGAGAGCCAGACTTTTTGACACAGATATCTGAGAAAGATGCTGTCAATAATGCTGCCATAATTGCTGCATTTGAGGGATGTCTGTGGATAAAAATGACTGACCCTGCTGAACTAGTCTTTAGCTTGTCTTTGCAGGACTAGTGTGCATTTAGGGAAAAGCAAATTGGAATACTTTTGCTGTTGTGGACTTTATCACAATCAGACATGGGAGATGTTTACAGTGTATAAAATGGCTGTACTTGTACAGACACTGGTGAAATTTAATAACAGCAGTTTTGAGTGGCCTTTTTATGGTATAGTTGAAATGTTCTGAAATTGGTATTTGTGTCACTATTGCTTCATGCATTTTGTTTTACTGCTTACTGGAAAATGTTCAAAACTACAAAATTAAAATACTCAAACATTGATATATCAAATAATGTTGCTGTATTACTCATGAATCAGAAAGGTGAATCAAAGCATGCATTTATGGATGGTTTCAAAAAGTGTGCAGGGGCGTGGTTTGAAAACAGCCCAAGGTACACTTGATCAGCCACTGGCTAAATGCGTTTTCAATGTGAGTTTACATGAAAGAGAAATTTGCTGCTGTTCATGCTAAATCTGTTTTCAATGTGAGACTGTTTTGTTTAGCAAATGGCTATCTCTGTGCTCTAATATTTTAAACAAGTTTTTAAATTAAATCCAACTCTCTGTAATCACTGTAAAAGTAAAGAAAATATTATGCACACTGATAGGTTTGAACAGTATTTATGGTAATTGAGAAGCAACCAAGTAATGGCATACTGGAATGGGGGAGAGTGGCCTGTTACCCTCTCTAGGGTCCCATTTGACCATGACCTGGCTCTGAATAGAAAAATAAACTTGAAGGCTCTTTCAGGTATGGGCATACGCAGGGCTACTAAATACAGATATTAAGGTAATTATGGGTAAAGAGTGAGTTTAGACAGGATATTGGTTCTGTCTCCCATATGCAATAGTAAAAATTGTAAAAGTGTAAATTGTAAACATTAAGGTCTAGGAGTGCATCATGGATACTGCATTTGAGTTTATAGTGCAAATTAGGTACGAGTCATTTCAGTAGTAATCTGGATGCAAGCTGAAATGCAGTTATCATAATTACTTTGCATAATAGCAGTTAATACACTGTCCTTGTTGACCATACTGAGTAGTGTTTGTTGGCAGAAGGTTTAATATTGCTCAGTATGGGATCCAGAGTGATTTATGCAGGGCAATGCACATAATGATCTAGTTGTAGACTGGCTAAAACTGTTAGTTCTGGATATTGCTCAGTGTTTTAACAATGAAAGTTAAGGGACCGACACAAACATAAATGTAAAGGTATTCTAGCTTATCATTTATCAGACCTGTAGGCTTGTGGCAAGTGATTGCACTGGTTCTGAATGTATATAGGAGAAATAATGTACGCTATAAGGTCAGCTGGAAATGGATTTTCTGGGCCCAGACAGTGTGATGGTTTCTCAATGGTAACTGAAAAAAAGCAATGGCAGCACGATGATAATCATCCGTTTGAAGGGGAAGAGCGAGCGTTTCCCATTTACCAAATGTAATTGTATGTGTTATTTAAAAGTAAACTACTTTATAATGCTCATTATAACCAATGCTGCCCTACAATGTTGAGTTGAGGGTTTAATGTCATACTGCTATGAATGTAAGTGAACCCTATTTAAGATGTAACAGTGTTCAATCTATTAACTGAGAAATAAGGATTGTTATACGAGTTGACATATGACATAACAGATGGCTTTATTTGGTTGAAAGTTCTAGGATACATACAAGCAGTAATTTAGAAAAGATGGCACAGTGGTAATTTTGTGTAGATATTATATCATTAATACAGTTTTTAATCTAAGTCAGTTGAGCGGATAATTCATTTTTTAGTGCATTTAAGGTACAGTGAAAGTGAAATCTTGGGTTAACTGAAACCATAGAATGTATTTACTTTATTGTACCCAAATACTATAGTGTTTGGATTAAAGGATAGGGAGCAAATGAGGGAAACATTTGCCTGATGTCTTTGTTATTAGTGGATAACTTTACAGGCATGGTTATGTTTGTGTTTTCTCATTTAAGCATATTGCCTCGTTAATGTAATCTTTTGAGACTACAGAAAAACTCTCTGTTTTAGGTAATTCAGTATTCTAATGGTTCTTTCTGCTTCAAATGTCCAGTAATACCTGCAGGAGTATATTTGGGGTGGAGCATAAGTCATAATGACAGGACTGTACCTTGTTAGATGTAGCTTACATATTGTTTGGATTGACTCTGTCTAGTAAAAGTTTTTTTTTTTAATTTATAAGCAAGTAAATAAAGGACACAGATTTGTTCTTATATCTGTTAACGCACTAGAGTTGTTTCAGATGATGAGTTTGTGATTAAAGACTGAAATGACAAAACAGGTATCAACGGAAAAAGAAAAAGAAAGTAATTGTAGCCCTGAACATTAAAATATTAGAGTTTTTGAGTTAAAATAAGTTAATGGAATCAGCAGTTAACGTTATGATTTACTAGACTAGCAATTAACTGTACCACAGCTTGAAACTGAAGGAATAATAAACTGCAAAACCTATAAAACTTAAACTTTTATTAAAATGAAATTCAACTGAAATAACACTTGGCTGATGCTTTTGGGCAGAATACAAGTCTTTCTTCAGGCATCAACACTCAATTGTAGTAACAGTCAATTTAAATAGAGACCTGGATTCAATAAGGCCTGCACAAAGTGTACACTGTTCTGAGGAACAGACAACACAGACATAACACACACCTTCTTCCTCCTACGTTTAGCTTTCCTACTGATACTTTGCTGCTTTAAATATTGAAAGGGATTCATAAAGGTTACCACAAAGTGCAGACTGCATGTACAATTAGCGTAATCTTTCTGAGTGACTAGAAAACACAACAAATGAGATAATAATTTTATTGAATACATAGCATATACACTTAGTGTACACTTGGTGTAGGCTTTATTGAATCCCGGGGAGAAACCTAGTCTCACTACTGTTACATTTAGAAACATGAAGTGTAACTAAAAAAAGTGAAACTTAGTCACATGACTATTACCAACTCATGAAACTGTAAACTCTTAATATCTATCATTTACCAATCTTTTTTGTATCAAATGTAGGCATTTTACATTGTGCATAGCAAATATTTAGCATTTCCTTTAAACATAATAGAAGTTATTCCACATTTCACAGGCATCAAAATTCAATTGCAGTTAACAATCAGTTTAGACTCTAATTCATATTACTGCTCCATTAAAACCATGAATGGAGCCCTTGCTAAAATATTAATATCTATTATTTACAAAGTGGTTTGTATCAAATTTTTCAGATTTTTTTTACATTTTTGTTTATACCCCCCATCTTTTTTTTTAGCTGTAGAAATGACATCACCTCTTTTCTAACCCACTTCTTTTATTCCACCACTGAATCACTCAGCTCTTTCTTCTAACTTTGCACTTTCTTCCCAAACATCTTTTAATCACTGTCTCTAAGTTTGTTTTTGGTCCTAATCCACAAGCTGTTCATACTCTTCATTTGCCCCATTCCTTCAATTTTGCCTCAACCAGCTATCCCATATGCGTGGCATGCATTCCTATTGCCCCATACATTGGTCCTGTTCATCTTTCCATCACTGTCATTCCTATTAGGAGCCACAGACAGTCATGATTAATGCTGTCCCAGAGGTGGCCCTACCTTAAGGGCTCTTAACTCTGTCATCTTTGTTAAATACGACATTTAGAATTTGTTCTCATGCCCTCTTTTGCCAGCTGAGTGAAGCCCACCTGGTCCAGTACTTCTATTAGTTTTTTTTCTTCCATGATTTGGATACTCTACCTTATGTACCACCTCCATTTTTCAACCTGAAATTTTATTCTGTTCTTTACTTTTTCATTATTTCTGCTTTCTATATCTGTATGATGGTTCACTGTGTGTCCAATTTTCCCCCGTTTCCATCCTTCTAGTCTGATTGATAGGGAATTACCATTTATTTGTCCACCAGATCCCTCTCCTGTGTATTCTTATTTATCTTTAGTTATCTCACAATAATGTTGTCTTTCCACTTCTAATATTCTGCCTAAGCAGCTGGTATCTAGGAACCTGTACATCTCAGTCATTTATCATTTGTTTGGGTACTTAACGATTGTTACTCACCCCCTCATTACTGTTATATATTAGTCTCACCCTTAACAATGCTCAACATCCAATTGAGAAGAGAAGCAGAAGCCATTAAAGCAAATTAAATGCTTTATTTGGACTTAAGGCCAAATGAAGCATTTTCTATCCTCCTGCTGCTCTTCTGGGGTGGCCACACTCTGAGTGGCACTAGTTATATGTTACAGCTTTCTTTGCCAGTAAATACTTACTGCTACTACACCATTTTTTCCCTTAGTTGTATAGTACACGGGATCATAATAAGGAATGTTATGCATTCGATCTTGAATTAATGTCTTGACATCCATGTTTTGAACATGTTACATTTTTACTATGATTGGAGATCTAGTCATGTTCCTCCATATCTTAATCTCTTTCATAAAAACTTTTATTCCATTATCAAATAAATATAACACTAAGTTATAATGTAGTTTAATAGGGTTTACATAAAGAATTTTACTATTTCTTTTAGAAAAATTAGAACTGATACCCTTTTTGAATGTCCACAATACTGTATGCATCTGTAGTAGGAAACAGACATATTAGTTATGCAGTGAGTCATCTCAAACAGCTTAGGCATACAACATACAATATTTATGAGTATTATTTACCTTCATTTGGTGACTGAGCTGAATGGTTCAACTTGAATGTCAGGTTGCAAAAAGGGTGACAAAGGAATAGAACCAATAACGATAGGTAAATTCATCTGTAACTTCCTTGAGCTGGGGATGTGTACAGTAACCTATGAAAAAACATATATATTTTAAAGTAAGAAAATATTATATGGTGTATATAGCAGCAAATTGCTTTGGGATGTGCACTGAAGAGTCAAATAAAAAACATGGTCAGCAACCCATACTTTAATAATAAAAGTAGTTAGACAGCAATATACATGGAAGCAAATCATACCTGCACAGCCCGTATTATTGGTAGAAAATTAGGAAAAGTTTTATGACAGCCTATTAGTGCAAAGACAGGGTGTCCAACTGTCACTGTTTTTTCTTTTTCCAGTAACTCATACCCTTCAAGATTCCTCCCCACCCAATAAGCCCGCCCACCTTCTGCCTGAGGGCTCAATCTCAAGATTTATACTTTACTCAGAACAGGTTTAGGCTGAGGGCAGGAGTGGTACTGTTATCCACAGGGTCTTGTATTTTTATTTCTGGCCTCTCACCCTACATGCCTAGCACACATGCTATGACTGGCTGGGCTTAGGAAACTATGTTGTGCTCTTGCCCTCCCCAACCTCAACTAAAACTCCACTGGAGAGATGTCAGCATGCATCTCCCTCTACCCTCACGGATAGGAATGCCCCATCCTCTTAGCCTACTCTGTCAAGCACCTGAACCACTAACTGAAACTGGGTTGCCTGGGTAATAGTCATGGTTTTAGCCATGTATGACAGTAGAGTGGCCTGTCAATCTGTCAGTGTTAAGATGTGAAAGGTTACTGGTTTAGATGCCAGAGGGTCAGACCAGGAGGGAAGAATGAGACAGCAATGCTTGTTTTTCTTGCTTGAGGGAAGGATAGGGGAAGAATCTTCAGAAATGATTTATTGGTTGTCAGTTGGAGTCAGCTCCCAAGGTGCATTGTCTCTGAGTAGTGCACTGCACAAACTCTTATTGGTATGGTGTGTTGGGGGGGGCAGCAGTCATGTCTATACCTATAAAGCACTTAAATAAAAATAAATCTGGAAATCATATCTATCTACCCATCTGTTTAGCTATACATTAATAAAGGTTACTGATAAACAACTGTGACAAAAAAGTGTAGCTGTAGCACAGTACTAGATATTTTATCTCTCTCTAACTGCACCATGAAGCATTTACAAACTTTACATACTGTATACACAACAGCTGTAGCACAGTACTAGATATTTTATCTCCCTCTAAATGCACCATGAAGCATTTACAAACTTTACATAATGTATTCACTACTTCCAGTATAGTTGGTTTAGATTTTGTCATTTTACAGTAATTGCTTTTTTGGTAGCCACCATTATTAGACACAGCAAGGCCTTACCATGTCTTTGCAATTCTGATTCTGTATCACAGCTCAGAAAAATCAGCTCCCTCATCAGACCAATCTACCCACCCAGCTTCTCTGACAGTGCATCCTGTAGGCAATCCCTAAAGTCCACCAATTCACCATACTCCCAGAAAATGTTCCCAATTATCTATTTATTCCCCTTCACACCTCCAACATTTTATGTCTGCCTGAGGAAAAATTCTGTTGAGTCTGCTTGGGGCATAAAAATATCTATGTAAGCATTTTCAGGCAAAAATCTAAATCTTCTGGAATCTGTTGCATATTTGGGAGACATACATATATCCTCCCATTGTTTCTTTATGAATTGCTTATCCAATCTCTCTTCCCAATCCTTTTGGCATATTTAATTCTTCCATTTACATTTCTATTTGTGTCTTTTTTCGACTTTCACATTTCCATACCTCTACAGGATCTCTTGTTACCTTCCTTGTTATAGGCTCCTTAAGTCTGGCAAGCAACCCTTTCTACTTTCTGTTGCCTGAGTCGTTGTGCTAAAAGTTTTTGTGCTCTAGTGTTATTATCAAAAAACAGTTGCTTAACAGCAATCTTTCTAAGCTCATGTATATTATCAAGGTAATCCTTTATTTTCTGCCTAGAATTCTGCAGTTGATCATCTTCTTGTTCTGTGAGATTCCCACTATAATGCAATAATTTGCCAATCCCTCTAAATAATTCTGGTTACTTCTTAACCATAGCCCCCTTTCTTTTATTTCCACCATATTTTTAAACTCCACCTTAACTTTATCCCGCTCTCTAGCAATATTTTGAGAAGAAATTTCTATCCTCTCTAACAGCTTCATTACCCTGTACTTTTATTTTGGCTATTAGTGGTGCATGATCTGAAATAGTTATTGGATAAGTATCAAGACCTTCAATTAAATGCACTTGTTCCTATGAAATGTAAATTCTGTTTAGCCTAGCCCAGTTTTTATATCTTGGGGAATAATATATAAATTCACTCTGAACTCCTATAATTGAATTCTCATCTTCCATGCCAAATATTTTTATAAATTTCTTCAAAAATCTACATTCCTTTGTTATATTTTCCCTTCTGGGCTGGCCCCCAGACACATCTTCACAGCTGCAAATCAAATTCCAATCTTCACCTACAAGTAATATTCCTTGCTGAAAGCCAATTATTTCTCCCAGAATTTTCTTAAGCTCCATTATAGCAGTTTAAGGTGGAATATAAATACATGCCACTGTAATTATCCTCCCTTGCCAGTAGCCCCTTAGCACTACAACTCTGCCATTATCATCTTTTTTATCTTCTTCTATCACTATTGGAGCTTCTCTTGCAATTAATATACAGTAAACTCTGTTTACCGGAACTCAAGCAACCAGAACTCTCAAGCAACCAGAACTCTCAAGCAACTGGCAAAAAATATTGATGAAATACAGTACAGTTTTCATGTGTTACACTTTGTTTTCCCCTCCAGAAACATACTTTTACATTTTTAGAGTTTTAGTATTTTAAAAACAAACATAGGGATAAATTCTCTATTTTCCCAACTTGAGAACATGTCAAGCAAACAAATAGTATAGGGTACAGTGTTAGTCAGGCCTATGTTTAATAGTAACTCTCAAGCAACCAGAAAGTACAGTTATCTGGCATCTACCAATCCCCATGGGTGCCAGTTAACTGAGAGTTTACTATAAGTATTCCTCTTTTCCTTTGTCCCAGGTATTCTGCCTAATAACCATCCTGAAAACCTTTCTTTATCAAATTCACATGTTCAGTTCTTTCTAAATATGTCTTTTTTAACAGTTATTTGCACTGTACATTTTTAATATAGTTCACTACTTTTTCTTGTTTACATTTATCTGTGAGGCCATTTACTTTTAAATACATTAAAAAAAGCATTATGGTATTAAAAAGTGATTATTCACATTTTTTTGTATAACACCTTTTTGTTAAATTTCTAGTTCTAGTGTTACATGCATTCACTGTTTCCCAGGTTGAACTTTTATACAGTTGTTTCTTGTCATATCCATTTGAGCCTATGTCACATCTTATAAAACATTTTATTTATTGAAAGCCTTCAAACAAAACTACAAATACCGCCAATACCCCCTATAACCTATTAACTTAATTCTAACACACAAAATTATGTACACTTTGAAATATTAAAGTTTTACCCCCCTATAGGAACAAAAGTCCCAAACAGACAGGCATACTCATAGACTTGAGTTAATCTAAAAGAAAGGTTATCCATGCTAAGACGCTTGGTGCTGATTGGTTTTGTCTTATCTTTATAACTCTCCCAGCTGGGAAAACCCTTGAATGTTTTCAGCGAACATTACCTACATGGGGAAAGCCTCTTAATGCGTTCAGAGAAAATTATCTAACATGGAAAAAACCCTTGAATGCTTTCAGAGAACATTATCTCCTAGCCAATTTAACTTTTCTTTTTCCCCCCAGACAATCACTCTCCACCGGACTGTAGCCAGTTTTTCTATCAGATTGTCTCTGTGGAGACATTAGATCCAGGCAGCCTTTCTCCTTATCAGATTGTTTCCATGGAAACATGAAGACCATCTGCAAAATTGTTACTGAACATACATGAATTTGCTAAAAAAGTCTCATAATATTCAACGCTCTTATTCATTTACTTGCACTCTCTTAAAACTTGTTACTAAATCAATATAAGGTCTTTTATACAGTCATTCCCCATGCAATAATGAAAAAAGCACATTAATTTTTCTTTTATCATGCTTTGTAACCAGGCTTTTTTTACAGTTCAGTTCCTAAATTTTTTTAAACTGAAGAAGAAGAATGAGAGAAGAAGGGCGGTAGAAAAGAAAAAAAAGAACAGCAGCACCTGTTTACAATCCTCACTACACTTACAAATAACTAAAAAAAACTTTACTCTATACATTTAACTTTCTCCCTTCTCCTCCCCTCCCCAAAGCACTTTTCCGAACATTAATGACATGAAGTAGGGCATATGCTTTTGAGTCCCCCACAACAACAAATTCTGAAAACGTCCAGTATTTCCAGATTTCCTTGTTCTGTCATATTTCACAGATATAATTATTTCAATGTAATCCCATATTAAGTCACTGGTTTTATTACTGTTGATCTCTAAAATCCTGTCTCAGATTTATTTCAACATGCTCTCAATTCTTCTAGTAAACTCTTGTGCTCCCTTCCTTCTCTCCAACATTTTCTGCTTAAAATTTTGAAAAGGTTTCACAGGTACAGTCCCTCTGTGGTCTTTATTATCAGAAGAATAAGAAGCAGAATCTCCTTCTGTTTCACAGCTTTTTGTTGGACAAGCTTTTATATCTCCTCCTTAGCATGCACTTTGTAGCTTTATCATCTCATCTGAATATCTGTTTACAGCTTTTTCCATTTTTTCAGCCTTTTGTTGTTCATGTTGATATACTCCATCAGTGTTTCATCAGTGTTTTGTTTATTTTAACCAGGTCTGTATGAAGTTGTATTATATCTTCCTGTAGGTTATTGGATGTTATGTCTGAAGGTTGCATTGCTTCTTGCTGAACAGCTGCATAACTTTCCCCAGTCAGTGTTTCTTCCTCACTTTTTACAACTGACTTTTTTATAGAACTTCTGTGTTTCTTTATTCCTGGCATCCAGGTAGTGCACTTACTAGTCAGCTACTGAAATTTACCTATAAACAGAAGTCTACTTGCCTTCTCTGCTAAGCTGCTGTTTTCACACTGGAAGAGCTAGAAATAAGCTGTTACTTAATGTGCAGCCATCTTGAAAGTCCTGTCAGCTGTTTGTCATGGCTGAGCCAAAACTACTTGTGCCCAGTGGAGGTCAATGGCCAAGAAGCAGAGATATAGGCATTGAATTACTCACTATAACTTTTACAATCAGGAGATACTTGATAGGTTTGAGGTAGACAGGGAAATTGTAAGGGACTAAATGAGTATGTATGGCCCCCACAAGGGCACTGGGGGATGGGTGGACCTCCTACCTCTGTGAATACAAAGGTATGTACAGCTGTCACTATACTTGGCATGGTGACCTTCAGGAAACAGACTAGAGACACATTGGGTATGTATCTCACAGACTTCTGTCTTGATGATACTGCAGCAGTTCCTGGATGTACCCTTGGCACTTTGTGGATCAGAACATCTATTTCCTGGTATTACCTCTGGACTGAGCCAGGGCTATGCATGCCTTTTATGGGGTGGCATGCTTCTCTGAGGTAATCTATATGACAGATTGCACTCATGTCGCAATTAGAACCTCATCTGGTCCATTGGGAGAGGAAACAGGAAAGGCTACCAATCCATCAATTGCCAGGTAGGGTGAGACGCAAGGAGGGTGGATCACCAAAGTCTCTCCTCGGTATCCTGGTACTGCACATAATTCCCATATCTGGCACCACTTGCATGTAGGATGCTCATACGTCATCTTGTTGGTAAGCGGAAAAATATTTTTTCTCTTTTTTCTATATTATTTAAATAGGTATCCATGGCAGAAAGTATTATTGTTGAACACAAAACTAATTTATCATTTTTCTCCCCCCCTTTCTCTTTTCTTTCTCTTCTTTTTTTTTTCTTTTAGGTAATGCTCGATATCCACTGGAGCCAAGGTTCATAATACCAATGAGAAATCTGAGTGGAGCTGCAGAAGAAACCTACAACACAGCCCTGTCCCACACCTGTATAGTCATAACAAGGAGTTTTGGCCTCAAAGAATAATTTTACGTGCCTAGATGAGTCTGGGGGTTCCTTCTGGTATGAATGTTTACTGCATGCCGCATTCTGCACAATAATGCACCAGTATGGTGGTGAAGTGACCCATGCTGTCATTGCAGATCCCAGTTCCAGCCCTACAATGAGTAATGATGACCAGCTGGCAGCAAACCGAATGGGGCAGACTCATGCATGGCATATGACTGAGTAGGTAAAGAAGTTGTGTCTAGTCCAGAACTATGGATCATAACATTCAGGTTAGTGTTTCCCTTCTTATAAAAAAAACACACAAAGTATAACTGATGCATGCTGTGTGGTGCATGGTCTACTGTCAATGGACATCTGACATTTCTTCTTATCTTTAAAGACTAATTTTTTTTTAGACCAGGTATTCATGTTATTAGTAAAAAAAGTCATGCCTAAGTGCTCACTGACTCCTGTTCAGTGATGCCATAAGGCATCATAAAAGGGATAAACACATTTAACTGTTTTGTACAATATGTTCTAATGAGGTGGAGTATCTAAGTATTCATGTACGGAATGTGGAAATAGCAAAGTGGTTAGAGCATTCACTTTGCAAGTTGTTGTTCCTGGTTCGATTCCCTAGTAAAGCCAATTAGCATTTGAGTTCAGATGGTGTAATGGTACATTGCTTTGATTGTAGTTTACAGGGTCCTGGGTTCAAGACTTGGCAGGACTTATTACTACACGTATGAACCTATACTCGACAGAGGCACTGGGAACTAAGGTCGGGTGGCATGATGCCAGGGTAATCCTATCGGCTAGGTTTATAAAGGCTCCAGGGCCATTAGCCTAGTATACACCTATGAATTTTCTGAAATGGTACAATTAGTAAAAAAGTGATACTTCAGTAATTAACAGTTAGTTTATACCTTGCAACTGATTGAAAACATATCATATTGCTTTTAATAGTACATGATGCTTCCACAGCTTGAACTATACTGTTTGTTGAGATACTGCACATCAGATTATTTCATTTTGTCCTAGACAATATCTGCGGCCTCCGAGAGGAAAAAAACAATCATTGTATTGTGGTCTCACAGGGGGACAAAAAACAATCCTTGTGCACTTGTGAAGGTGAAGTGGCAGCAGGATTACTTCACATGGTAGAATATTCATTTTAATCTTTAATTTTCTTGTTAGTGCTTCCCTGAGTTCTTGTGTAGTACTACTTTTAAGCTGTAGTTAACTGACAGCTGTAACAATAGTAATGCATAGAGCATTACTGATGTTAATGACTACAATCTTCTGTAATCACATACATATTTCTTTCCACAGTTCATTGATGATCATAGGAAGTAACTAGGCTAACAGCCCTAGGGTCCTTACAAGCCTAGCCAAGTTCTACCCTTACTTCCACAATCTGCACCTATTGCCCCTGTCCAAGATGGATACAGGTGGAACCTCCATGATGAATTGACTGTAACCCATCCAATTGTCCACACTGTGTTTGAAGAGTGCCAATGAGGTGCTTTGTTTGGCATGAAATGGAAGTCTGTTCCAAAGGTGTAGTAACCTCTGGGAGAAAAATCTGTTCCATCAACAGGTTCTATAAATGTCACATACCAGGTTAAGGTCTTTACAGTGAGTAACCTGTGTACCATTTGAGTTATGGATATGCAAAATTTACAGCAAAGCAGGGTCAGAGATTGCCTTGTATGCAAGGCAGGGACTGCCTGAGTAGGTTGTATGAAACAGAGTGAAGTGACAGTGATTTCAGATGATCCACATAGGAGAAATGCTGAAGACCTTGAATTTTCCTTGTGATGAACCTTTGTGGGCTCTCCAATTGCCCCAAGTGCTTGGAAAGGTATATACCAAAAGGAGCATTGTACTCAATTATTGGCTTGATGAGGGAAGAGTATAGGGAGGTTACAACCTCTTTTTTTTTCTGGAAGCAATGCCCTTACTTATGAGATAAGCAATTACAGAATTCCCTTCTTACTACTGTGGAGACATGGCTGTCAATGATAAGTTTGCTGCCAACCTGTGTGCTGAGGTCTCTCACCACTGAGTGCATAATTAAGGTGTTGCTATTGATATGGTAGTTAGCAGGAACATCGCTTTTACCAAAAGGGATGATAATACATTTTTTTGCATTGAGTTTAAGGCCATGACTTTGGCACCAGTCATTTGTTTATGTAAGACCCTCTTGTAGGATGTTGACATCGTTTGGAGATTCTATGAACACTCTCAGTTTGCAGCCATCAGCACACTTTGCCAGCCAGACACCTTTAGTTTTTGCTTGTACTTTGGAGAAAAAGATTCCAAACAGTAGAGGTGCCAAGACTGATCTCTGTGGAACACCAATGGTTACAGGTCTACTGTTGGAGGTGAATTCCCCTATTTTGACTATATGGGCTCTATCAGTGAGCCAGTTAGTGACCCATCTAACAATATAAGGGTTGATACATAGCTGAGTGAGTTTGCCAATGATGCCTGAGTGGAGGATAGTATCAAATACCTTGGTTAAGTCTAGGCAGGCTATATGCACAGATTTCCCCTCATCAAGGGCCTTGGTGGCATTTTCAAAGAAGCCCACCAGGTTAAACAGGCATAATCTCCCTTTGACAAACCCAAACTGAGTAGGGTCAAGTGTTTGGAGATTACATATATCTTTGTTAAGGTCCACGATGATTTGCTCTGTGGCTTTGCAGATAAGGCTAGTCAGGCTAATATGTCTATAGCTCCAAGACCAGTAGAAGCACCACCATTGTGCACGGGAATAACAGTGGCCATCTTCCATTCACCTGGGACAAAGCCAGTGCATAGATTATAATTGAAAGGAATACTCAATTGTGTTGCTAATTCTTGTTGGAGCCCATGCTGGATAGAGCCTGGGATATTGTCAGGTTGCATAGATGTTGCGTTTTTGGTCTTAGAGAGGGCATTTACAACTTGCTCTTTAGAGATACATGGTAGGAGATAGGTGGTAGGGATGTCATGGGGTAGATGTGGTGGGCACAGGGGATTGAAGTTTTCACAGAATCTGTCAGCCAACAGGTTAGCTATGTCCATAGGCACAGTATATGTGGTATCATTAACTACCAGTTTGGCACAAATCTGGGCCTTTTCTTTTAGGTTACAGAAGTAACTAAATAACCCCTTATGTTCTCCTTAGTTGAGGAAGCTAATCTGGATTTGTAGTTTGCTTTGGAGGTTTTAATCAGTACCATTACAGGAATTAAATGCATACATTTAAAAAGTTTATTGTATCCCCCCACCCACTTTTTTATACATTTTTTAATTTATTTAATAATTTGAGTTAAACATTGACATGTGTATATGAAAGTACAATAATAAGTAACGGAATATCACAATTGAATCAGAGTAGGTCAAGATGAAATGTATCATAAACATATCCTATAAATAGGCTAGATGATGGTGCAAGTGATGTTGAAGAGAGGCTGTCATAAGGTCTGGATGGTGAGTTGGTCCGATGTCATGACCTACTTGACGTTAGTGATCATGCAGACACTGATCGGACAGTGGGTGGGGCAGGGACCTTGGATTACAGTTTCTTCTAAGTGTAGAATGCTGATATGGCCTGCATGAACTCTGTTGTGCTTGTTCCCCCTACTAATTACAGTACTTTTTTGAGAAGCACTTGTCTTATGTGTTCTGCCCCCACATATCCTGACAGTACCCTGTCCTCTTCCCCTTCCAAGACTGGCTCCTATTTGAGTCCTAACTAGCGTACAAATGGTGGTGGCCACAGATGCTTGGTGTACCACCATACTACACATCAGTGTGATCACGGTATTATCCCTACTTTGTACCATTTCCATGTAGCACTGAAAATCCTCACTTATACCCTGGAGGACTCTGATCATTTCCAGCTGGCTCATTGTAGCAATGCTCTGAGCCCTAACAATGTCATGGCACATTCACTGCTGGGCAGCCAGTGCGTTACGTGTTTTGTGGGGTAGCAGTAACAAATTGTTGTACCTTACACCCCTCTGTAAAGGTGTCACTGTGGAGACTGTTACCTCTGAATGCCTGCCATCATCCTGAAAGTGTTCACCTGGGTTTGGAGATGCTGGTGTGTAGCTGCACTGGTTTCCTCCTTTTTAAGCATAAGTATAATGTCAGCATGTGCTTGCCTTTGTGATACACTGTCACTTCAGAGTTCCTAACATGCTATGGGGTGTGAGATTGTGCTATTAAACTTATGGGCTGCTTGCCACATTCCTTAGGCTGTCATAAATATAACTCTGTTATCATCATTATCATCATCAACATCCATCCTGTTGCTGATATCCTCAAAATCTATTGGCATAATGGAACTGTTTGTTTCCTTACCCTGTAAAAATTATTTGAAAACATTACCAGTAAAGAAGGACCATAAACTAATTTATGCTGAGTAAGGATGTCATTTACCATACACATTGCCTTCATTTTCATTCTGTGCTGATGTGGAAGGTTCACTTCTTAATAGCAATTGTCGTGTGTTTAATGCAATGACTCCATGTCAGCATTCAATTGTCCACTGTTGGACATGCCAGAATAGTATAAAGACAAAATGATCAATTTTAACAATTGGTTAAAGTACTGGTGTCATTCAAAGGGGATCCAGTGTCTGTCAGCCTGGGATGACATGCTCAACAAGCCACGTTGCTTCGCTAGGGATGGCTTGCACCTGTCACCCCTGGGATTTTGAATCCTGGCTAAGGCTCTTGCCACCCCCATAGTGCCTTTTTTAGGCAAGGCTCAAAAGACAAACCCTCCTCCATAGACAACACAAAGAAAAAGAAACTAAGGGTAATGCTGCTTAACGCCAGAAGTCTAAACATCAAGATGCACGCACTCGAGGCTCTCCTCAGTATGAAGAATATCAATATCTGTGCAGTAACAGAAACGTGGTTCAAGGCTCCCGAGAGCACCCCAGCACTATCAGGTTATACCTCATACCATGCTTTTCGGCCCCAAAACTCGGACCGAACCACAAAAGGAGGGGGAGTATCCATATTCATCAAAGATACCCACACCTCCATCAGAGACCATCCATGTGCAACTAACAGTGGGCAAAACTGCCTTTCAGTTTGTAGCCTGCTACAGACCACCCTCCCAAACTCAGGAACCCCACTTGGCTTTCCTGAGAACACTGGAGAATATGAAGGTCTCTCCAAACACCATTATATTGAGTGACTTCAACTACCCAAACATAGACTGGGAGCACTACTCAAGCCCCAACACCCTCGCCCAATGGTTCCTAGAATTTATAAACTCAAATGCTATGGAACAACTGGTCACCACTCCCACAAGAGGGGAAAACATATTGGACCTGATCATCACCAACATGGGGACTCTATGTTCCATACCAGAGGTATACCCCTCATTGGTAAGATCTGACCATAAATTAATCTCACTGGACATCCATATCCCGTCCCCACCCCCAGCCAAGGAAACCACGGTGAAGAACTTCTCAAAAGCAAACTTCACACTTCTCAAAACCAAGGTGGAATCCTTCAAAGCCCCCGGGCCAGTGGAAAATATGGCCCAAACCGCAGAATCCTTTACAAACGCTTTCTATGGACACCTACAGGAATGCATGGATCATGCTATCCCAAATAAAACCAAGACTCATTCCTCCAAAGGCAGGAGACCTGTCTGGTGGACCCCAGCCATAAATAAGCTATACAACAGAAGGAGGAAGCTACTACATGATAGAGCAAAATCCCAAAAAGGGAAGGCATTTCTGATTAGTACTAGCAAGAAACTATGATCCCTCATAAAATCATCTAAGGCCAGCTTCGAAAGAAAAATTGCACAAGAAGCTAAAGATAATCACAAGGCCTTCTTTAGTTATGTCAGGAACTTGGGTGGCAACTCCCAGATATGCTCTGAGTTAGTTCAAAATGACAAAAAATACACTGAACCCACAGACATTGCCAACATCCTGGCAGACAGGTTCTGTGCAAACTCCCCCCCCTTCCCCCCCCAAAAGAGCAAATGTTTATCCCAACAGAGTGTAGCCTCCCTGACATCACAGATGCACAGTTGAGAGCTGCCCTCTCCAAAGCAAAAAACACAGCATCAATGGGACCGGACGGTGTCCCGGGCTGCATCTTACATGAACTCCAAGAAGAACTGAACCCTCACATAAAGTCACTGTTCAATCTCAGCCTTACTACAGGATATGTACCCAAGGAATGGCGTACAGCAACAGTGGTCCCACTCCACAAAGGTGGTACCACAATGGACCCCAGAAACTATCGCCCTATAAGCCTGACTAGCCTGGTCTGCAAAGCTATGGAGCGTATCATCATGAAACTCATAAACAAAGACATTGGGAACCTCCAAACACTGAATCTTACCCAATTCGGCTTTGTTAAGGGCAGATCTTGCCTCTTGAACCTGGTTGACTTCTTTGAAACAGTCACCAAGGCCATAGATGAAGGGAAGGTAGTCCACATAGCCTACCTGGACCTCGCAAAAGCCTTTGACACAATACCCCACTCGGGCATCATAAATAAGCTCACCAGCTTAAATATCAACCCCTATGTCACAAGATGGGTTGCAAACTAGCTCAGGGATAGAACCCACATGCTCAGAATTGCAGGTGCCATGTCGGACTCTAAACCAGTTACAAGTGGCGTCCCACAAGGCTCAGTCCTGGGACCTCTCTTGATCGGTATATATTTCTCTGAGGTACAGGCTAACATGGGAGGACTATGGCTGGCTAAGTTCCAGATTACTGCAAACTGGGTGCCATAATCGACTCGCCGACTGACACAAGCATCCTCCAAAAGGGTCTCACAGAGATGGATAACTGGTGCCAGAGCCATGGCCTAAAGCTAAATGCCAAAAGGTGCATAGTCGTCCCCTTTGGGAAAAACAAAGTGCCCACAAATTACCACATAGGTGATAATCCATTAAGTACAGAAGAAGTAATTAGGGATTTGGGGACCCAAGTAGATAGCAATCTCTCCTTTGACAATCATGTTGCCAAACTGGTTAGGAAGACCTTCTATATAGCCCACCTTATCACAAAAGGGTTCACATCTAGATCAAGAGAGGTCATTGTGCCCCTCTACTCATCACTCATCAGGCCCATAATTGAATACAATGCCCCATTTGGGATGTACCTTACCCGACACCTGCAGCAACTGGAAAGACCCCAAAAGTACCTCACCAAGAGGATCAAGGGACCCAAACAGATGCCCTATGCAGTTAGGCTAAAGAAACTCCACCTCTACTCAGTTGCTTACTGCCTACTCAGAGGCGATCTGTGCCTGACGTATAAAGCCATGTCCAATCCAGAATTAATTGACATGCTCCACCTCAGGAAATCCAAATCTCTTAGAGCTACACGCTCTAGGGACTTAAACCTCAGCACAGAAATAAATAGGACATGCTGGAGGGACAGATTCATATCCCGGAGGCTCCCCTCACTCTGGAACAAAATCCCAATCCATGTTAGGCAGAGTGCCTCAATGACCCTCTTCAAGAGAAATCTTGACGAGTGGATGGGAGATCATAGGTTTACCCCTGGGATCTCTTCTGTGTCCCTACTAGACAGAGGCACAGTAAATTAACCTCAAAAGGGCTATCTTCTGTGGCCTACTATACAGAGGCACAGTCAACTAATCTAAAAGGGTGGCAAAAGCCAAACACACTCTGGCAAGGCTTATAAATGCCTTAGGGCAGATAGCCTAGTATCAACCTATGAACCTATGAACCTATAAATGTATATTACTGTTTTCAAACCAACCTTCCTGAGCAGATATGTCTTGCTGCTGCTGACATTGGTAACAGCCAGTGTCCACACCACTGCTGATTATTCCAGTTCCATCATCTTCTGTGTCACAGTCATCCCCACAAATGGATAGGATGTATTCCTCATCTGGTGTTAAAGGGATAACTGCTTGCCCTCTCCTTGCATGGTGTTAATGAGTGGTTCTTTCCACTGACCACATTAGAGTCCATTACAACTTGATTCCAAGATTTTGCCTTTACAGCTTGTTTGGGAACTCCCTTTAACAAACAGACATTTCCCATAAGTCCTAAAGGCTGCCATGAGAATGCATTTTTTCTCATGGCAGAAGTTGTCCTATCTTTGCCTTGATCACTTATTTTGCATCATTACTGTACATAAAAATATGCCACGTTCTTACACAAAAAATTGATATAATCATCAACCAAACAACACAGCAATGAAAGCATGTCTTCCATCCTCATTAAAAAAAACAGATGACACAAACCCCAAACCCCATAATTATATACACATGCAGAGTCTCAGTCCAGCCAAAGCCAAAGCTAAAGTTGTGCTAAAGTAATGTTTGCACTATTATGAAAACATTCACAACAGTAAGGCAAGCAGTTTGTTAACAGACACATCCTTCCTGTTGTGCTAAAGTAATGTTTGCACTATTATGAAAACATTCACAACAGTAAGGCAAGCAGTTTGTTAACAGACACATCCTTCTCCTAGCCTCTACTGCTTTTTTATAATTGTAATACTGTCATTTTTTTTCAATAGAAATTTCCCAGTAAAGACACATGTATGTTGAGCCAACAAAACAACCTTGAGAACTCAATACTTCACTAAATTACTGCATTTCTACTATATATGCACAATCACTACATGAAACCAAAATAAATTATTTTCTCATTGATCACTAATCATTTCCACTGCTACTAGAATGATTTTCCATTTACAAATAACAGCCTTATAGTATTCACAAAATCCATTGTAATGTGCCTATCATATGAGGGGAAAACAAGCATTTCTTGAAGTGAACTCAATAATCATACATCATGTTGAACTGTTTCATATTAAACTGCAATACTTCTACTACTTTGTATTACTTTTAAAAAGATTGTGATTTCCTAAGTCATTTGCTGCCTAACTTGAACATTCGCAGGTTAATAGGCCAGTGATAAACTTACTCACATAAATTCAGGGTCACATGCATTTTTAGGCAAATTACACCCTTTTACATTAATTTTTATAAATTGCAATAGTAAGTGAACATGTTCAGCAATTTATTTATTTATTTTTCTTTGCTTACCAGGAAAGTCCAACTCGGTAATATCCATTTTCAGTGGGGCCTGGGGAGAAAAGCTCCATTTGTTTATATTTACTATACTCGGTTCCAGTTAAACACAGAGCAGTTACATTTCTATTTATACACATATAGTAGTTAGATTTATGCATTCTAGATCTTACAGAGGTACACATTACTAAAGAGAAAGCCCACATACAACTTTGTGGATTGTACAGGCAGCAGTTATGCGTACAAATTGATTTGTCAGTTCAGTGAGAGATTGAGAGCATTCTGTTTAAGGAGAGTACTTGGAGAGTACCATACAGCGAGCACAAAGTCTTAACCTTTTGGTGAGCATATGTAGGACCATGATTGGTTAAAACATTGTTTAAACAGTGGTTTAAAACCATTGAGTTTTTTTTGGAGAGTTTTACTTGTGTGGGGATACTATTCCAGATTTTAGCAATGTACTAGGAGTACAGTGAGACTCCTGAAACATTATTTGACTTATTTGTGAGTAGTAAGAATTTGCTACTAGAATGAATGTCCCTTGGTGGACAGTAGGACAGTAATACGTTTTGCTGTGCAGGGCATTTTTCTGGATGATAAATGAGTTGGTGTGCTGCAGTTAGCTGTGAATATGTTAGGAAGTTTTATAGTAAAAGCCAGTTTAATTGCTTTAAGCTATAACAATGATGGGTCCTTTGAGGGAGATTGGTGGCAAATTTATCAGTTTCATTAAAGCAAGAGGCAAGTTTCTTTCTCTGAGTATTAAGTGTGCTAGGATAGGAGTGCCGTATAAGAGAGTTGTCAGTAAGAAGGTGGTGGCTAGAGTTTTTCTTGCACTATCTGTAAGGAATCCATTGATCCTATAAAGGGTCCTATAAAGGGAACCTAGACATGCATCTGGAGCATTTCTCCCCCAGGCCTCCGCTGAAAACAGTTTCTAGTGTGTAATTTTAATGTTGTGCAGTATATGCCAGTCGTACCCGAGACTGTCATCTATTATAATGCCTAGAAGTTTACTGTGAGTTACAGTTTCAATGACATTATTACTTGCTGACTTTATGGTAAAAGACTGCTTTTGATTTTGGCAACCATTTGGGTAAAAAGCATTAACTTAGTTTTCTTAGGATTTTGTAGGTTTGATTCTTTGAGACAGGTTTCTACAGAGGATAAATATTTGTTTGGGTAGTGTCTTGGAGGTTATTTATTGCTAAGGCTGAATATATTAATGTTGAGTCATCTGGATACTGAATTAAACTAGCATGGTGAGTGGAGGTGTGGAGGTCATTAATAAATATATTAAATAGGAGAGGACCCAGGATAGAGCCTGGAGGGATACCTGTAGTAACAGGTTGAAAGGATGAGTAGGTTTGTTGACATTTAATGGCTTCTTGCCTTATAGATAGGTAACGAAGTAACCATGACAAGTATTATGAAAGTTCTACTGAGGAGAGCTGAATGAGCGGTTGCTGGTGTGAGACAGTATCAAATGCCTGTGACAAGTCTAAGAACATGGTGGGCACAAGCAGGCCATTGTTTCTATGGTGGCTTATTATATTGGTAAAATGTAGTAGAACAGTAGTGATTCTGTGCAGGGGTCTAAAGCCATGTTGTGTTTCTGAGAGTTTCTGAGAGCAGGTTATTTGACGTTAGGCATTGCATCAGCTGCATATGGATGCATTTCAATAATATGTGAGAGAGGGGGAGACAAAATTGCTGTTGATCTGTAGTTATTAATCTCTGTAGATGTGCCGTCTTTGTGCAGTAATATGACGTAGGATTTTTTACACAATGATGGAGCATATCTTTCTGCTGTGGACCTATTAATTAGTATGGACACAAGGAAGGCTATGATTTCTGCTTCCATTTTTAGGTAGTCTAATAGTAGTTGGTCTACAACTGTGGAAGTACTTTTTGGTTCAAGAAGCAACTTCATTATGACTGAAGTGAGTACTTGACAAAAACTGAAGAGCTGTGGGTGGTTTTGGTTGGACAGGGGAAGAGATAGGGAGGCCAATTTATTATTGTCTTTGATTGTATAAAGTAGGAATTAAACTGTGTGGTGATACAGCCTGTAGTCTTGTTTGTTTTTGGCGGAGGAGTGGTGGTCTTGCCAGGGTGGAGTAGTTTATTTAGTGATGGCCAAACAGTTTTGGGCTGTTTTGATATTTGTCTTGTAGGTTGGTATGGCATGTCTGCATGGAGTTTTCCAAGGTTTCTACGACGTCTAAATTGCTGGAAGGCATTTTGGGTTCTACTTTTACACCAATTTTGTCCCCAGGCATTATCCCTTTTTATCATGAGTTTTGTTTTGTTTCTTTTGTTAGCCATAGTGTGGGGTTGGACTTTACTCTTTTATTATGTACTAGTGCTAGAGTATTTAAGGTCTGTAAGAATATATTATTTAAAGTTTTCTACACCAGTATCTAGCGGATGTGTTCCAAGTACTTTCCAGTTAACACTGTTTTAGTGTTTCATTAAAGATATCTTTGCTGAAATTAGTTGTATTTCAAATCCGATTTTAGATAATATGTTTATCTAGGTTATGGTGAGTTCTAATGGCATATGTTGGTATGGGGTCACTTATTCTATCTGACAGGGAGCCTACTTTTGTCAGTTTGTCTGTTTTTTTTTTTTGTAAGGATCCAGTCTAATGTTGAGTGTCTCCCTGATGTTTTATTTATTTTAATGGGTTTGGTTATTAATTGCCTGAAGTTGTACACGTTTTTGGATTCAGAGGAAGCAGTATAATTTATGAGTTTCCAGTCTATATTTAAGTCTTCCAAGTGTTGTAGTTTCATGGTTAATTTGTTGGGATATTCAATACAGAATGTTTTCAGCAGTATCAATGTTATTCCCTGGTTGCCATATAAATTGTTTTTAAACATATAGTTTTCCTATTGTTGATTTTTTAGGACTTTTATTAAAACGTTCATCATTGTTAAATCTGGGTATTTCCCTTTTTCATTTCTCCAAGTCTATTGGGTTTCTAATACCATGATGGGAATGGACCCCATTCCTAAATCAAAGTATGATTAAAGTTAATCAAATTAGTATTGTTTCAATTTTTGAGACTAGCCAGAAGTACTCTTCATGGAGGACGTAATGTGCCCAGTAATGATTCCTTTTACAATTCATATGGAATTACATGTATTGGTAATATATCTAAGTACGACTGTAAATTCTTTCTTATAAGACCCATCACTCCTGCTACTATTAGAACTCTCTGGGTATCCTTATTTCACATTGCCCTAATTTCTGCCTGCAAACTCTGCTATTTTATGACTTTGTGTCGCTCTGTATGTATGACACTGTAGTCACTGGCTGTAGCAATTTCAATGATCAGTGCTATTTTTATCTTTTTCTTATTGACTACTTTTTCTCACATCTGTTTTTGAAGTGTTTGTAATGGGTGATCCCATGTGATGCAAACTTCATCATTATCTATAATGCTTTGTGGCTCATGTTTCCAGTGTTTTTCAGCTACTTCAATATTTTAATGTTTGCACAATCCTCAATGCAACAGTCTTACCACATTACTATGCCTTTCAGTATACAGTCCTTCTGCCATTAGTACATCACAACCAGCAACAAGACGTGCGACTGTTTACAGTTCTGTTTTACAAAACCTACATTTGTCTGCTTCGCCCACATGTTAAATGGACTTTGTAAACCAACATGTATGTAGTCCACTATAATGTGCCACCGATATTAACCTTTCATCTTTTGGTTTAAATTCACCTCTTTTTAACCATTCTGGTGTTCGATCCTGGTGAACATGAGGTTGTTCCAAGAGTTTTCTATACTTGCAACTGTATTTATGCATTTTCCGCATTTCCTGCCTTTTCATCTGATCCTTCACCTTATATTCTTTCTTTTGTTTTTTGGCACATTCAGTTGCTGCCTTATTTTTATATGTTTCTGGTTTGATTTTTCACCCCACTAACTACCTTGGCTATAGCAAGCTCGGATGCTCATAAGCCTAATACTTATTATACAGCAGGAACTTCTTATTGTAACAATTGTTAATGTCTGTTATGTACTTCGCAGATAAAGATTCTAGTTGTCTACTGATGTACTATGTTCTTCATCTGTAACTATGTTTGTAATTAATTGCTATGTTAATCAAATTGTTAATCACTATGTAAATCCAATAACTACTGCCTGTTTATTTTAACTGTGGATCTTTCCTCCCCGGGCCTCCACTGAAAATGGACTTACGTCCAGTCGGACACTCCTGGTCAACAAATGTAAATAAATAAATAAAACATTTCCATTCCCACTTGACGTCTATATGCTTCTGCTAAACTAAACAGGGAAGTCATCTTAGACTTATTCTCATGTTTCAAAACTTTCACTACATTTGGTTCTTGTGAGATCAGCAGATATGTATGTAGCCCCACGATTGCAGATCTATACAAGTAATTAATTTCAAGGAAGCCCATACCTCCTTCAGAATGGGGAATATATATAATCTTGATAAGCACTGATTTTACAAATCATTTGATAAGCATGAAGCATCCTTCTTGTTTTCTTGTCCAAACTATCCAACACCTTTTGGGGACAGTCACTAACTCCAAAACTGTAAATTAGGACAGGAAGAACAATTTGGTTTATAGCTTGGACTTTGTTCCTAGATGTCAACACTGTTTTCAGTATTAATTTAAGGCTTCTAAAATATTCCTTTTTAAGGTTTATTTGCATTTGTTCATGTTTTATTGTTGATCCTTCATCAATTCCCAAATATTTATACACTCCCCATTGCTCAAGTTCTTTTATATCACATTCTTGTCCCAGGCTGATATTTTCTTGTTGTTGTAGTTTTTCTGCTTTAAAGGTTGCTTTTTCACATCTATCAAGACCAAATTACATTCTTGTATCATCTAAATAAGTTTTGACAACTTGCAGTTGTGCTTTCAGTTCCTCATCTGATGAACTATACAGTTTTAAATCATCTACAAAAAGAAAATAAGAAGTCTTTATACTTTGTTGCTTTCTGAGAGCCAAATTGTAGCCATGGCCTAAGTAGACAGCTTAATGGGTTAAGGGCAAGACAAAAGAGAAGCGGTGACAAACAGTCATGCTAGAACATGCCCCTTTGAATTTTTATCCCTGGAATAATAATTTGTCCTTTACCATACCTTAACTGTAAAGTAGTTTGCCACTGTTTCATGGTTGGTGTAATGTAGTCAGTCAGTGTTATACATTTTTAAGCACTCTTTTATCCATGAATGTGGGATACTGTCAAATGCTTTTTTGTAATCTATCCATTCCATACTTAGATTCTTCCCCTTTTTATAATTCTCCATTAGGATTTTATTTAACAAGAAATGAGCCTTTGTTCCATATAACTTTTTTATTACCCTTTTATTCTATTACTACGATTGAGTTTTCTTCTAAGTGACTATAAACTCTATTGGCATCAACTCCAGTGTATAGTTTACAGTTTGTTGGAAGACAAATTATTGGTCTAAGGTATTAGGATATGTTGCAGTTCACTCAAGTAGGAACATTGCTTTTCTTGTTGTTAAATAGGCTGATGTCTTTTCAGGGTGTGCATATAAATAGTTCTTACTCATACCTAAATCTTCATGCAAAGATATTAATACCTTTAGCCAGAAGTTAGGTACTCCATCTGGACCTTGGTTTTTCCAATTACAGGTTCATACATTCATAGATCAGTACTAGCTAACTGTCCTTGTGGGTCATTTTAATCCTAGGCAATTAACTCATGTGAGAGTCAAACCCTGCACCTTGTGTTTGTAAGACAGATATCTTAACCATTATGCCAACCTCTCTTAGGAGCTTTTCTTAACTTTGCTTCAATCTCTCTGGCCATTACTTCATTCCATTTCATATCCTATACTTTTTAACATATTATTTCTTTTACTTTCTTCTATCCATATAGCATCTTTATGTTCCACAGGATCGTTCCAGATATTTCTCCAAAATATATGTATTTCTTCTTTTTCTGGTCGTGTATCAGTTCCTTTTGTCTTATGTCCCAATTCTCTATAAACCTTTTTTGGGTCATCAATAAATTGCTTATTTTGTACTTTTCCTTTATATTTATCTGCATATCTTCTAAATTCTAAATTGTTCTGCCTGTACTGACATTCTTACTTTACTATTTGCGATAGTGCACAATAGATCCTGGTCTTTTGTAATACTTACTGCATGTTGCTTTTAATATGTTTGTTGATTTGCTCCCTCTTCTATACTCCTCTAACAGTGACACTTCTTCTCTTAACTGCTTTATAGTTTTCTCTGTTCGATACATCCATGATGGCATATGATTTCTCCCCGTCCTTTCCCTTACTACTCTGTGTTCTTGTGGTAAGACTTTATATGTTATTAATTCAGCTGCACAGTAATATATCATACTTTCTTCTGTTATATCAAATGAATCTCTATGGACAGTTGCTTTTTTAAACATCTAACTTTTGAGGTTTTATTGGCCTTCTGTAGTCTGTTTCTTTCATTGATCTTAATATGAGTGTTCATCTCTATGAAATCACGTAACTCTTCTCTTAGTTCATTTTCCTCTATACTGAGGGCACACTCTTTGTTCTCCATTTCCTATGGGCTTTCTATACAAAGTTCCTGACCGTCTTCATGAGCCACTTCTCTTTGGTTTCATCTTGTGTCAACCATTGCTCTTTCATATGGGAACTCACTGGCCTATCACTCGACAACATTGACTGTGTCAGAGTTGCCATATTTTCCTGTTCCTTCCCTTGCTGTGCACCTCCAACTGAATGTTTGTACTGGTTTCCTGTAGAAGGTTTTAAAGCATCTTCATATGGCAACTGATCAGATACTTCCCACTTCACTGGGCTATCCTCAGTTTGGGTGTCCATTGCTCTGTCCTGATGAGATATTATTAAAATTAGATTTTCTACAAAATCCTTCACTTCACAGGTAATGCATCACCTTAATTTTTATTTCTTTAACTTCTCTTTTACTGATCCTCTTTTCTACTTTTCCTCTTTGTTTTCTTACTTTTATATTTTAAAAGTTTCCATATCCAGGTGTCTTTGCCTGTATTTCTCTTCAAATACCTTTGGTGCTGCTCTTTTTGCACTGATTAGTTTTGCTTTCTCCTTTGAATAAATATTGCATTGTATTAAATCTCTTTCACTTTCCCATGTCCATATTTTTCCCATGCCATATTTCTTCTTCAGATGTCTCCTGCTCCTCTTGTTTCTCCTTACTTGGGGGATTTGTTGTTCCATCATGCTGTGTTAGACTTCCTACAATAAATCCTTCACTTCACAGGTATTCCATAGCTTAAGCTTCTATTTTTTTAACTTCTACTTTCATAATCTTGTTCTACACATTCAACCTTTGTGATCTTATTTTTTGTATTGTAAAAATGTCCATATCTGGATGCCTTTGCCTGTATTTTTCTTTAAATATCTTTAGGGCTGCTTTTTTGTATTGATTAATTTGGCTTTTTCCTAAACATAAATACTGCACCATATCAGCTCTTTTTTTCCCATGTCCATATTTTTTAAAGACCTTTCAAAAATTAGTAAATGTTGTTCTTTAGATTTGTGCACTTCTCCAGTCACTTCTTTTTCCAAATAGCCCAAGGTTTCTTGGTCTATATAGTGTTTTTCACAAATCTGTTGTATTAATGAATATAAATTTTTATTTGAAGCTTCTAGCAGTTTTTCTTGTGCAAGTATTTTTCTTTCCTCTAGTTTCTCTCAATCTTTCTGTATATCTTGTGTCTGGAAATTCTGGGGTTCCGGCATAATAGTAACAATACATAATTTATTTCTTATCCTCAATAGTCCACTCTATCATGTTTATGGCTGTTTTCTGGCCAGTCAGTTTTTGTAATTTTCGTAGACTACTACTTCCTTCTACAACAGGGGGGGGGCATCCTTCACCAGGGACTGGCCCAACTGTAGGGATGTTTCCATGTCTTGAGGATTCTACACTGTCATTTTTTTCCATTCCTGGCACCAGTGCACCTACCAGGATTGGACACTTTTTTATCCTGGGTCTTGTGCACCCAGTTATCTTTTTTTATTTTTAACCTACTACTCTCCATGATATATACTATATAAAATATAGTCTCTATATCAGTGTCGTCTTGGTGAGAGTTTGTGAAAAACAGAGTCCACATCATGAAGGTACTCACCAAGACTTGATGATAAATTCAATTCTAACAATACTACTCTCCTTTGCTTGCTGATTTATCATCTCTCCATTTGAATCCCTACCTGTGGGAGTAAGGTGATAGGGATTTTTTATAGATGATTGCTACACCACCTGCATGCTTGTCTTGTCTGTCATGCCTAAGTATATTGTATCCTGGGGGTGATCTCATTATCATTTTGTTTTAACCAGGCTTCAGTAGCTATGACTAGATCAGCAGTGTATGTGGCAAAGCAGGCATGTATGCCATGGATTTTATTGCACATACGTCTTAGGTTCATATTTAATATGGTGTTTTTTTTTTTTAGAAAGTATTAGGTGATTGGTTTATTTTGTGGTTGGAATTGCTGGTTTTATGAACAGTGGGACCTGGGTTGGGGTGAATATCTCTGCTAATTTTTTGAACTGATATTTTACAGAGGGAAGAGTGTGGCTAGTTATATTTTGGTCTTTGTTTTGGTATTTGATTGCAAATCTGGATGCTTAGTTTTGAGATATTTATAGAAAAATAAATCAGATGTGGTTTGTTTGTAGAGATAGGGAGCTATAGTGAAAGACAGGCTGGGTAGATGCTGATATTTGTTGTGCAGATTGGTTGAACTGCTATATATTTGAAGGAGGTAGATTTGATAATTGGTGATGAAGGCTAGTAGATTGAGAAGGAATAGTAAAACAATCTGAGTTAGGGGCATCTTATTTAACTTGGGATTTTTCTTTGCTGTAAATTAGGATTAGAAAATGTTAGGAGGGTGCAGGGTTGGTTGTAGAGATTTATGCAAGTAATTAGGTCTCAATTACCCAAAAATGCAGTCTCAGGTTCAAGAGAATGGGTTGGAGATAGCTTCAGAGTCTGCAGCAGTGGTCAGCAGTCCCCAGAATGCTGAATGAACAACCATATAGCCTCAGTTATTCTCTGAGATGAAAGTAGCACCCGACCAACAGATTCCATGGACTCAGCGTATAAAAAGCAAACTGTTTAATGGCGAAGTTTTAACTAAAAACAATAAAAACCACAAAACAACTGCTAAATTAAATGCTTTCGTCCTACACTGGACTTTTTCAGAACTAAATTCATTTTCTTACAAACTACCTTATATAGTTAAAAACATACTTATTAACCACAAATCACCCCCAATTAATCTGCACATACAATTATACCTCAAGACCTTAAAATGACATTCCAAAATTTAAAAAAAAGTCAGCCAAACATAAAGATATCCGCAGTCAGTACAAAAATAATATGCATTTAAATACATCCTTAAAAAATATATTAAATTAATGTTTAAGTGTATTTGTCAGATTTCCATTTTAAAATTGGTTGTAAATTAATCACGTCATTAATACCTGGTGGAAAATTGACAGCTAATCTAATCTTCCATATAGTCTCTTTCATTTCCAATATATTTTTCATGTTACCACCACTTTGGTTAACATATATATATATATATATATATATATATATATATATATATATATATATTTTTTTTTTTTTAATTTTGGAATGTCACTTCGAGGTATAATTGTAAGTGATGATTAACTGGGGGTGTTTTGTGGTTAACAAGTGGCATTTTTAACTATATAAGCTAGTTTGTAAGAAAATTAATTTATTTCTGAAGAAGTCCAGTGTAGGATGAAAGCACTTAATTTAGTAGTTGTTTTGTGGTTTTTATTGTTTTTAATTAAAACTTCGCCATTAAACACTTAGCTTTTTACAGACTGAGTCCGTGGAATTTGTTAGTCGGGTGCTACTTTTATTTGATTTGTTGCCAGTTTAATAACACTTTCAATGTTCATTTTTTGTGGTTATTCTCAGAGATGATCATGTTTAGAAAAGGCAAAATGGAGTCATATTCATGCAAGTTTGTGCACCCGTGAAGTATAATCCCTTTCCAACTAACATCATCATTTGGCACACTATTACCTCAAAGAACTCAGAATTTACTAAAAGTTGGTACTTACACACACAGGAATATTTATTTTGACAAAAAAGCTGCCCCCACAAAAAAAAAAAAAAAAAAAAAAAAAAAAAGCAAACATTATTACTACTGCTATACTGCATGAGGCATGTATAAATGACCTTTAAATGGAATACTCCAAAATGTAGCAAAGGTAATGCATAGCAACAGCAGCAATTGTATGCAAGATAAAAAAATTATGATTTCGGTAATGACTTTTATTCACCATATAAATAAAATGTGAATGTACTTCTTAAAAATAAAACCTGTAGGTGACAAAGCATTTTTGGTCAAACCAGACTTGTTAGTAATAACAGTACCTGGTCAAATGCCTCTGCTGGTTTACTGGGTTTGGTTAGTATGATGTCACACCCCAGAGACAATGGTTCTAAACCTGTGAATCACAGTCCTGCATACACTTTCTTCATTCTGGTACAGGCACATTGAATGATGGCAGTACCTGTGCAGATGAGGCCAAGCTGGTCAGATAAAGAGACCAAAATAATGCTCTACCATCTGAGTGATTCATACATGGATAAGATCCAGGCATGTGTTAGAGCTTATCAGTGGAAACACGGAACATCTGGCAGGAGCTGGGTGAGCACCTGTCATCCCTGGCAGGGATCACTTGTTCTGGACCCCAGTGCCTTCAGACGTACAATGACCTACAGAAGCACAGCTCAACTAGCTAGCTGAGTGGGTTGACCAGGTTGTGGAGAGAAGACCAGAGTTCTACAGTAAGTATTTTCTTTTTTTTTTATCATACAGTATTTTTTTTATTTATCATATTAAACATAGGTTTAAAAAAATAAGACGGTTGCATAAATGAAGGTATTTGGTAGAAGAAATATGTGTAACTCCAAATATATATTTATAACGTTATTATAATAATGCAAAATAAACAAACATGTCTTTACAAAGAAATGTATATGCATATAAATATATGGAATGTTTGTCTGATAACGTGTCTGTATAAATACAAATGTACAGTGGATATAAAACAAATGTACACAGCCCTGTTAAAATGCCAAGTTTTTGTGATATAAAAAAATGAGACCACAATAAATCATTTCAAAATTTTCCCATATTTAATGTGACTTATAACCTGTACAATTTAATTGAAAAACAAACAAATCTGTTAGAGGAAAAATATAAAAAATAGAAAAAGTACAATAAGCTGGTTGCATAAGTGTTCACACCCTTAAACTAATACTTTGTTGAAGCACCTTTTGATTTAATTACAACATTCATTCTTTTTGGGTACACACCTGCCATCAATTAAAGAGACTCTGACAAACCCCAAATAAAGTTTAGCTCTCCTATTAGGATTTTCCTGACATTTACTTAGTTGCCTGCTACAGCAAAAGCCCTGGTTTGCAGACAGCTTACAAAGCATCAAAGGGATCTCATTGTTGAAAGGTATCAGTCAGGAGAAGGGTACAAAAAAATTTCCACAACATTGGGTATACCATGGAACACAGTGAAGACAGTCATCAAAAAGTGGAGAAAATATGGGACGACAGTGACGTTGCAAAGAACTGGACGTCCTTCCAAAATTGACTTAAAGACAAGACAAAAACTTTGTCAGGGAGGCTGCCACGAGATCTACAGCAACACTGAAGGAGTTGCAGGAATTTCTAGCAAGTACTGGTTGTGTACTACACAACAGTCTCCTGTATTCTCCATATGTCTGGACTATGGGGTAGGGCTACAAGACGGAAGCCTTTTATTACACAGAAAACCATCCAGGCCTGGCTAAAATTTGCAAAACAATACCTCAAGTCTCCCAGAAGCATGTGGGAAAATGTGTTATGGTCTGATGAGACCAAGGTTGAACTTTCTGGCCACAATTCCAAAAGGTACGTTTGGCACAAAAACACACTTCGCATGACCAAAAGAACAACATCCCCATGGTGAAATATGATGATGGCAGTATCATGCTTTGAGGTTGCTTTACTTCTGATAGAACTGGAGTTTTTGTCAAGGTGGAGGGGAATTATGAACAGTTCCAAATTCCAGTCACTTTTGGCCCAAAACCTTCAGGCATCTGCTAGAAAGATGAAGATGAGGAATTTCACCTTTCACCTTTCAACATGACAATGACCCGTACTGCGGTGGTGGTGCTGCAGTAGCATTGTCGCCTCACAGTAAGACGTTGTCCTGTTCGATTCTCAGCTAAAGCGTCTTCTGTGTGGAGACATGCATGAATGGGCATACCTTCGTTGAAGGTTGTGCGTCAGAGCTGACAACTCGGCACGTAAAAATCTACTGCCAATCATTAGCAGACCGGAGTTCCACTGTGGCGACCCCTAACCGGGAAAAACCAAAAGATACAACAACATGACAATGACCCCAAGCATACATCCAAATCAACAAAAGAATGGCTTCACCAGAATAAAATTAAAGTTTTGGAATGGCCCAGCCAGATCCCAGACTTAAATCCAATAGAAAATCTGTGGGGTGACCTGAAGAGGGCTGTGCACAAGAGATGCCCTTGCAATATGACAGATTTGGAGTGCTTTTGCAAGGAAGAGTGGGCAGATATTGCCAAGTCAAGATGTGCCATGCTGATAAACTCTTACCCAAGAAGACTGAATGTTGTAATTACATGAAAAGATGCTTCAACAAAGTATTAGTTTAAGGGTGTGCACACTTATGCAACCAACTTATTGTATGTTTTACTTTTTATATTTTTCCCCTAACAGATTTGTTTATTTTTCATTTGAATTGTACAGGTTATAGGTCACATTAAAGGTGGGAAAAGTCTTGAAATTATTTATTGGGTTCTCATTTTTTTTATATCACAAAAAGCTGGCATTTTAACAGAGGTATGTACACTTTTTATATCCACTGTATATGTATGACTTAAAAAAAAAAAAAAAATATATATATATATATATATATATATATAATATATATATAAATGTATGTATTTACCCATAAAAATACTAGCATTACTACATAATTTCATTTACAGTATGCATTACCTTAGTAGTTGAAGTACATGAGGACAGTTTTTGTAAAGAAAGTTTTTTTTGTTTGTGCAGGTCAGGAAATATTAGCAATTTCCTTCCACAATATTAACTGCATTTACAAAATGGCTAAATTCAGTCAGGCACCATACCCTAGTCAGAGGGCAGGTTGGGGGACAGGGATGAAGGCTGTGGTGTCAATTGAATGAGCAGCACATAGTTTAACAAGAAATTGCCAGTTGTATTACTTCTGTAAATACTTTTAAATATCCTCTTATATGCTTACTAATATTATGCAGAAAACTATGAAAGTACACATTATTTTTTTTAGACAAGAAATATTTTTATTGACTTATCAGTTATGACATAGGCGATCATACATTTATATAAATGAAAGCAAACCACATTGGCATATTTTCAGTTGTAAGCATTATACATCACATATAATCTATTATACAATCATCAAAACACAAACGAAAAACTGGAAAGTTTTAAACAACTAGGAAAACAATAAGTGAGTCCAACAGAACGCAGCCACACGATAAATCCAAAAAATACAATACAATCATGGTCATTCAAACATTACATGATTGATTCAGTTCCTGCCTTCTCTTAAACCTCACTCCTCATACAAAACATTATTTTGCATGTATTGTTCCCACAATTTCTATTTTTTTTCTATGTTATTTGCTCCTATCCTATAATCCCACTTCTAATTCTTCTATTTCTGTTACTATATTCACTTTGATTTCCATTTTCTAGTAACTGATTTTTTGGCAGCTACCAGAATCAAACTCAGTATGGACTTACTGTGTCTAGTATCACAGCTCAAAAATATCATTTTGTTAGTTACACCAATTGGCCACATTTCTGACAGAGTAGTCTACAGGGAAATTTTAAATTCTGCTAACTATTACATTCCCCAAAAATATGTTCCCAATTACGTCTTTCTGCCCCATTGCACCTCCAACACATGCAATCTACCTGGAGAAAAATTCCTTGGAGTCTGCTTTATAGTTCTGAAGTTTGTGTACTGCATCCATCTCTATCAGTATTATGTTTTGTTTAATGAAAGTTGAATTGAAAGGAAATGAAAACTTTCTTCAGTTGCTACATGTTTTTGTGTGTACATCTTCTGCTTCAGCCTGAACAAAATTCACAGACTGCTATAGGAAACTGCAATTTAGGTATGCAAACCATAAAATCATAAAGTTTAAAAAAGAACCTAGACTGAAGTGTATTTAAAGATTCCAGACAACACACTTTCCCAAACAGATAAGTTGCACACATACAAATACAAAACTGTAACAATGAGAAGGAAGACGTGGTCCTACTGTTTATAACTTGCATTATTAAAACTATTAGCAGAGTAATAAGAATTCAGACAGTAAATATTTAAACAGGCATATACTAAGCAAATGCAATGGTAAAAGAAGTACATCACATAGTATTAGTAGTTATATCAGAAACGCTAAGGGAGAAAAGGTGAAATACAGGTAAACAACAATTGCCTTTCTCTAGCAGATGAGATTAGTTACAATCAAACATAATGCAGCAGGAATCTCAAAAGATGAGCCAAAGTGTCTGGTAAGCATGAATAAAGTAATAAATGCAGTATCCTTTTTAACTGATTTCATTACTATATGTATAACTGCAGTCATTTACAATAGATAGACACTGAAGGTCTGTAGTGCTTTCAGTACACTATTAATAACCAAATCTAAATATATATCAATGTATAAATGCATTCTGCCTTTAACTGACTGTATTATATATAACTAAAAGCATTTCTAAAGGATAGTAATTGAAGGCCTCCAGTAATTTCACTACATTACTGCAACCACATCTAAAAGATGTCAATGAACACATACAGTATTCTGTCTTTCACTTTATTGTATATATAACTACAAGTATGTATAAAAGATACCAAATGAAAGCGTGTTCAGTGCAATACTGCATCCATAAGAAGTGTCAATGTTTAAGTGCATTACATCTTTGACTGATTTTATTAGCAATATAATTACAAGTATTTCTAAAGCGTGGTTTCAGTAAAATAATACAAAAGTACAGTTGTGTACACTTACCATAAATGTAGATGTTCGAGTGTATTCACTGTTGCAGTCATTACATTTGGGTAATCTGCTGGCAGGTTGCACTCAGTCAGACTGATTTCCAAAGTCTTGGATCCTGCGTCGGTTGCTGTCTCCTCTTCCATGATGTCAGGTTGTCAGGGGTATAAAAGATGCAGCCGATGCCATTTTCTTAGTTTTTCTTGCCCCAGATGTCAGGTGCCCCCAAAAAGATAGCAAAAATATGTATATATAAATACATGCATCAATATAAACTTTACCTTCATCTACAAGCAAATACACCACACAGGTTGTAGAAGATAGGGAAGGAAAGATAAACTCCAGAATGAAAGGGGGATGGCGGGAGGGTAACCTGGACTGCAACAGTGAATACACTCGAACATCTAAATTTATGGTAAGTGCACACAACTGTACTATGTTCTTCATGCTTCACTGTTGCAGTCATTACATTTGGGTAGAATCACAAAGCTATGGTTGGGTGGCTGGAGCTAAACAGCATTAGGTGCAGCTATAAGGCCCTGCAGAATTGCAGTGGCAAAGCCTGCCCTGGACTTAGAGTAAAGAGGCAAATGATAATGCTTTGTAAAGGTGTGAACAGAACTCCAAGTAGCAGCCTCTAGAATGTCTTTGGTTGGTACTCCTCTGAGAAAGGCTGCTGAAGTAGCTGCAGCTCTGGTGGAATGAGACCTAATGCCCTTAGGCACAGGTTTACCATGGTGAAAGTAGCAGAAACGAATGCAGTGGCTTATCCACTTTGAAATAGTCTGCTTTGAAATAGCCTTTCCTTCTGATCATGCAGCATATGCCACTAGTAATTGTTCAGTTTTTCTTAGAGCTTTAGTCCTGCTCAAGTAAAATCTTAGCTGTCTGTGCACGTCCAAGGAATGCAGAATTCCCTCCCCCTTGTTCTGTGGATTTGGATAAAAGGTTGGCAGATGAATAGTTTGGTTAAGAGCCACACTGGAAACCACCTTAGGCATACATGTAGGATTTGTCCTCAGAGAAACCCTGTCTGGGTAAAATATGATAAAAGGCTCTACAGCCATGAAGGCCTGTAGCTCTGAAACTCTTCTTGCTGATGTGATTGCTAGTAGCAGAGCTGTTTTCCATGATAAGAACTTTATAACAGCAATAGCAGCTGGTTCAAATGGAGGCAGGGTGAGCTTTTCCAACACATAATTGAGGTCCCATGCAGGTATTGGTGATCTTCTAGGAGGCCTTAAATTTTTGGCTCCTCTGAGATACTGCTTTAGTAAAGGATGAGAAAAGATTGGTGACTCTGTATTGTAATGAGCTGAAATGGCAGAGGCATTAATTTTAATTGATGAAAAAGATAGGCCTTTGTCAAGCATGTCAGTTAAGTATGGTAATATCTGAGGAATATTTGGTTCTGCTGTATCAGTTCCTTGTGCATGATTCCAGCCACAGAATCTCTTCCATTTATCAGCATAAGATTTTCTAGTACTAGGCCTTCTGGCTTCCAAAATGACATCCATCACAGCTTTACTGCGAGATGTTGCTTGTATAACTACATGATCAGCCATGCTGCCAGGTTCAGTGTCTTGAGTTGATTGTGCAGGATCTGATTGTTTTGCTGGGACAGTAGTTGAGATCTTTGAGTTAAGGTCCAAGCTGGGTATTGAGACAAGTTCCTTAGGATAGGATTGAGTACCAGTATTGGCAGGGCCAGTCCAGGGCAATTAGTATCATCTTTGGTTTCTCTTGTCTAAATTTTAGGAGGACCTTGGGAAGAAGAGGCAGAGGAGGAAATGTGTAAACTGATAGGTTATTCCAACTGAAGGATAGGGCGTCCCTTTCCATGCTTGTCTGTGATAAGTCCTTGTGCAGAATCTTTTCAATTGATAATTTTGAGGAGAGGCAAATAGATCTATGTCTGGGCTCCCCCATTTCTTTGTTATCATGCTTAAGACTTGTGGATCTAGTTTCCACTAGTGGGGATCCATAAGGTTTCTGCTTAAATCGTCTGTCAGAGTATTTTGCTTTCCTGGCAGGAACTGAGCTTGAAGATGTATTTGGTAAGCCAAAGCTGTGTCCCACAGTGTCATGGCTAATCTGCAAAGGGGGTATGAGTGTGTGCCCCCCTGCTTGTTTATATACCACATGACCGTGGTGTTGCCCGTCTTTATCAGTAATTGTCCTGGATGAAGTAAGTCCTTGAAGGCTGTTAGAGCATTTTGAACAGCTAGCATCTCTTTCTGGTTGATATGTAGATGCATTTGTTTTGGGGTCCATATGCCCTGAATGCATCTTCCCGCCATGTGGGCCTCCCAGGCATAATCTGATGCATCTGTTGTTAAGGTCTGGCTGGCAGGGGGTAGAGTGAAGGTTAGTGCCATGTTTTGGTGACATGCCTTTGCCCATCATAGAAACTCCTGTTGTAGGCAGGTAATGAGATGAATCATTGTTTTCAGACTGTGACAATGTTGACTCCACAAACTTTTTAGGTACCATTGAAGTTTCCTCATATGCAGTCTTGCATATGGAATCAGTAGGATGCAGGATGCCATGAAGCCCAAAGCCTGCAGAATTTGTCTTGCAGATAACTGGGTTTTTGCTGTCATCAGTTTGAAGTAAGTAGTCAGTTGCCTTTGCTTGTCCGGCATGAGGTAAGCCATCTGGGCAGTTGTCTTCAAGCTTGCACCCAGGAATGTTACATCTTGAGAGGGTACCAGTTGTGATTTCTTTTCGTTTATTGTGTACCCTAGGCATGTTAGAAGCCTTTTCACAAATGCCAGGTGTTGAAAAAGAATGTCCTTGTTCTCTGCTTGAATGAGACAGTCATCCAAGTAAGGATATATTTGAATATTTCAAAATGCAATTACTGGTGCCAGGCACTTTGTAAAGACCCTGGGCACAGTAGATAAGCCAAAGGGCAGTGCAGAGAATTGGTAATGCATTAAGCCAGCCTTGAATCTGACGTATCTTCTGCATGATTGTCTTATTGGGACATGCAGGTATGCCTCTTTTAGATCTAATGTCAAAAGCCAAGCATTCTTGCCCAGCATGGGCAGAAGCTGTTGCAAAGTCAGCATTTTGAATTTTGGAATGTCCACGTATGTGTTCAAAATCGATAAATCCAGTATTGGCTGCCAGGCCTTGTCCTTTCTGGGTACCAAAAACAGTCTTGAGTAAAAACCTTGTCCTTTTTCCTGTTCTGGTACTGGCTGAATGGCCCCCATATCCATGAGGGACGTAATCTGTTTCTGTGCCTCTGCCCATTGATTTCTTGGCAGATCTGGCCAACCGTTTGCCATTGGCAGACTATGGAAATGGAATCTGTATCCCTATGATACTATGTTTAGCACCCACTTGTCCTGGGTTATTAACTGCCAATTTTGAGCAAAAAGTGCTAATTTTCCCCCTAAGGGTGCTGCCAAAAGATAAGTGCTTGGTGCAGGTAGAGGGAAGTCATTGGGACTGTTTTCTGTAGGTTTGCACTTTATCTCCTCCAGATTTGGAGGTAGAAGTGCCCCATTGCTTTGACCTGTATGAATCTTGCGCCTGGTATCTGGAGCCCTTAGGGCATCTGGATTTGCCCCTTTGAGCTCTGTCTGACACAGGAAAGGACCAATTTTTTGTAGGCTAGTGTCTACTGAATCTTGGTGGCTGCACTTGTAAGAAGTCTTTTACAGTTTGCATAGACTTAGCTTTGTCTTCCATTTTCTTTAAAACCTCTTCTGCCTTAATACCAAACAGAGTATCATGCTGTAAAGGTGCATCTAGCAATTTAGCTTTAACATGATCAGGCAAATTTTGTTCCTTTAACCAGGCATGCTTCCTGATCACAGATCCAGTAACTGTGGCCCTGCAGGAGGCCTCTAAGGAATCAAAACCACATTGCAAAGCATGCTTTGCAACCTGTTCAGCTGCATGCAATAATTCCTGCAATTCTTTATTTTCTGCACATTCAGAAATCAACATAATTTTCTGTTTCAGCAATCCCATAACATATTGTTGATACTTGAGCATATGCAATTGACAGTTTAAGGCCCTAATTGCCAAGGTAGCAGATGTATAAACCCTTTTCCCCATCTATCTAGTTACCTTGAATCTCTGTCAGAGGGCGTAGAATTTTTTGCTGTTGAGGCCTTAACTCCATTTGGACCCTGTGAAATAGTTTCAGGATCAGCAGCAGGGTTTCTAAATAAAAATGTATGTGAGTCAGGGACCCTGTAATATCTGTCAGGCTTGCTGGGAGCCAGAGGTAAGGAGTCAGGGGTCAAGCTTGACTCCGAAATCCATCCACAATGTCTAAAACAGGGGGTATGGCTAAAGACCTGTGCTGAGGGAGAAGAAGGAAATCCCTGAGCCTCTTTTTTGATTCTAAGAAATCTTGACTCTTCCAGTGAAAATGCTCCCTCAAAGTATGCAAGGTTTCTCCAAATGAATAATCCTCAGGAGGTGATGCAGATGGTATAGACTCCTCTGCATTTGAATCCTCATAGGGAGGTACAGATAATTCCTGATTAGAAGAGGAATCAGAAGAAATAGAAACCTGATCTGAAGATTCATAATCAGTGTCTTGCCTAGGCCTCTTATCTGGGTGGGGATGGTTACCCCTGATCAAGGTAATACGGTCTTCGGCCATTTTGATCATCTGTTTTTTAGGCATAGAGGCCTGTGCATGTGGCTCATGCATCGTTTTTTTAGTTTTAGAAGTTGCTTTTGTCTTTGGAATTTCCAGCTGTCGTCGGTTTGATATACAAATGTTGAGGCCTGAATACATCCTCAGAAGCCGGTGCCTGCTCAGCGGCTCCCGACCCATCTGTGGGAGATACATCCGTTGGGCCAATACTTTGAGTATCTCGTGGCATGCTGGACTCCACATGAGTGTCGGTAGGGGCCTGCGACTCGAAAGTAGTGGGTATCAGGGGCTGCGAAAGCGCCTCACTGAGTGCCGGTGAACCGGTGAATGGCTTATAAGAAGCTTCGTCATCGGTTTTGGATCTCAACTGCCTTTCTCTGACCTTTTCTTTGCATTTTTTATGCACTCCGGTAGTCGGATTGCTATCCGACGACATTTCTGGATAGTTAAATCTGTTTCCAAAATACTTTGAGGCAAAAATATACCAACGCTTAATAGTGCGTTAGTTAAATCTAGCACAAAACCGACAGCCAGGCACATTGTGATTAGGACCTAGGCACGGAATACAGTATAAATGGAAATCCTTATGAGGTATTTGCTTCCCACAAGTAATACAATTATTAACTTTTTCTGACATCGGTATGAAGCAAGAAAAAAGTTTCCCCAATGGGGTACTTAGCTTTAGTGAAGACTTCGGTTCTGAAACTCAAACTCGAATATTTCAGTAGTCGGCTGACCGGCACTTGTGAAATGCTTCTGCTTCGGGCACCACGCGGCAAGAAAGACTGAAGAAAATGGCGTCGGCTGCATGTTTTATACCCGACGACCTGACGTCATGGAAGAGGAGACAGCAACTGACGCAGGACCCAAGACTTTGGAATTCAGGCTGACTGAGGGCAACCTGACAGCAGATTACCCAAATGTAATGACTGCAACAGTGAAACATGAAGAACAGCAAATGTATATCAGGCACAAATATGATATGTATATTATTTATGTTAATATAGTAGAATGCAAATGCAAACCCCATCAAGACTTGCTAGCAATACACTCATTCTTTCCAAGTATGCTTAAACACTTCCCATATCATTGTCCCCATGTATGTATAAACACTTCCTATACATTCTGTTTTACTTAATAAAGATTTATAAAGATAAAAATGTTTTATAATACTACAATGAATGCCTAATATTATGTGTGAATTTATTGTATATATTTTTTTTTGTTTCTCCCTCCCCTTTCTCTGTTTCTTATTTTAATTATACATTCCTCTATCCTTCATTTTCTTTCTATCCCAGTTTTGTTCATTTTTTTTCCTCAGCAACAGCCCTGAGCCACACACACACACACACACACACTGAGTGCCTAGAGTGAGACTAAAACCCCTACCTACCTAGTGTTACATACTACAGGTCACACTACTTATTGCACGTGCCATGGCTTAAGTCTGGCATTAGCATGGCAGTTGGTAGTCTTAAGGTATATGACATCAGCAGACATTGTAGAAAAGGGCAGTTTGGAAGGCAGGACCAACTTACAGTGCCAAAAGGTGCAGCACCATTGCAGTTTGGTACTCAATGAGGGATTCTCAGCTGTTTTGCAGGGAGATGCATTCATGCACGCCAACACACACACACACATGATTTTTTGGCAGATCTGGCCAACCGTTTGCCATTGGCAGACTATGGAAATGGAATCTATATCCCTATGATACTATGTTTAGCACCCACTTGTCCTGGGTTATTAACTGCCAATTTTGAGCAAAAAGTGCTAATTTTCCCCCTAAGGATGCTGCCAAAAGATAAGTGCTTGGTGCAGGTAGAGGGAAGTCATTGGGACTGTTTTCTGTAGGTTTGCACTTTATCTCCTCCAGATTTGGAGGTAGAAGTGCCCCATTGCTTTGACCTGTATGAATCTTGCGCCTGGTATCTGGAACCCTTAGGGCATCTGGATTTGCCCCTTTGAGCTCTGTCTGACACAGGAAAGGACCAATTTTTTGTAGGCTAGTGTCTACTGAATCTTGGTGGCTGCACTTGTAAGAAGTCTTTTACAGTTTGCATAGACTTAGCTTTGTCTTCCATTTTCTTTAAAACCTCTTCTGCCTTAATACCAAACAGAGTATCATGCTGTAAAGGTGTATCTAGCAATTTAGCTTTAACATCATCAGGCAAATTTTGTTCCTTTAACCAGGCATGCCTCCTGATCACAGATCCAGTAACTGTGGCCCTGCAGGAGGCCTCTAAGGAATCAAAACCACATTGCAAAGCATGCTTTGCAACCTGTTCAGCTGCATGCAATAATTCCTGCAATTTTTTATTTTCTGCACATTCAGAAATCAACATAATTTTCTGTTTCAGTAATCCCATAACATATTGTTGATACTTGAGCATATGAAATTGACAGTTTAAGGCCCTAATTGCCAAGGTAGCAGATGTATAAACCCTTTTCCCCATCTATCCAGTGACCTTGAATCTCTGTCAGAGGGGGTAGAATTTTTTGCTGTTGAGGCCTTAACTCCATTTGGACCCTGTGAAATAGTTTCAGGATCAGCAGCAGGGCTTCTAAATAAAAATTTATGTGAGTCAGGGACCCTGTGATATCTGTCAGGCTTGCTGGGAGCCGGAGATAAGGAGTCATGGGTCAAGCTTGACTCCGAAATCCATCCACAATGTCTAAAACAGGGGGTATGGCTAAAGACCTGCGCTGAGGGAGAAGAAGGAAATCCCTGAGCCTCTTTTTTTGATTCTAAGAAATCTTGACTCTCCCAGTGAAAATGCTCCCTCAAAGTATGCAAGGTTTCTCCAAATGAATAATCCTCAGGAGGTGATGCAGATGGTATAGATTCCTCTGCATTTGAATCCTCATAGGGAGGTACAGATAATTCCTGATCAGAAGAGGAATGAGAAGAAATAGAAACCTGATCTGAAGATTCATAATCAGTGTCTTGCCTAGGCCTCTTATCTAGGGGGGGGATGGTTACCCCTGATCAAGGTAATAAGGTCTTTGGCCATTTTGATCATCTGTTTTTTAGGCATAGAGGCCTGTGCACGTGGCTCATGCATCGTTTTTTTAGTTTTAGAAGTTGCTTTTGTCTTTGGAATTTCCAGCTGTCGCCTGTTTGATATACAAATGTTGAGGCCTGAATACATCCTCAGAAGCCGGTGCCTGCTCAGCGGCTCCAGACCCATCTGTGGGAGATACATCCGTTGGGCCAATACTTTGAGTATCTCGTGGCATGCTGGACTCCACATGATTGTCGGTAGGGGCCTGCGACTCAAAAGTAGTGGGTATCAGAGGCTGCAAAAGCACCTCACTGAGTACCGGTGAACCGGTGAATGGCTTAGAAGAAGCTTTGTCATCGGTTTTGGATCTCAACTGCCTTTCTCTGTCCTTTTCTTTGCATTTTTTATGCACTCCGGTAGTCGGATTGCTATCCGATGACATTTCTGGATAGTTAAATCTGTTTCCAAAATACTTTGAGGCAAAAATATACCGACGCTTAATAGTGCGTTGGTTAAATCTAGCACAAAACCGACAGCCAGGCACGTTGTGATTAGGACCTAGGCACGGAATACAGTATAAATGGAAATCCTTATGAGGTATTTGTTTCCCACAAGTAATACAATTATTAACTTTTTCTGACATCGGTATGAAGCAAGAAAAAAGTTTCCCCAATGGGGTACTTAGCTTTAGTGAAGACTTCGGTTCTGAAACTCAAACTTGAATATATCAGTAGTCGGCCGACCGCCACTTGCGAAATGCTTCTGCTTCGGGCACCACGCGGCAAGAAAGACTGAAGAAAATGGCATCGGCTGCATGTTTTATACCCGATGACCTGACGTCATGGAAGAGGAGACAGCAACCGACGCAGGACCCAAGACTTTGGAATTCAAGCTGACTGAGGGCAACCTGACAGCAGATTACCCAAATGTAATGACTGCAACAGTGAAACACGAAGAACAGCAAATGTATACCAGGCACAAATATGATATGTATATTATTTATGTTAATATAGTAGAATGCAAATGCAAACCCCATCAAGACTTGCTAGCAATAGGGCGTGGCCAAGGATGAACACAGGATAGTAGCAGATTTCTTCAGCTCCACCAATTTCATTACATTGACAGGAATTAATTACTTAAAAAATTAATTCTTGAAGTAATTTTCTTTCTAAATATGTTTGTTTTATATAGTTCTTGAACTATATCTAAAAAAGAAAGGAAATCTTAATAATATTCCTGTCAGAAATTACTTTGGAAATTTTCCTGTCAGTTTATCAGTCTGAAATGAGTTCCAGTAAGACAAATTCTCAAGACTCCAGCATCAAGAAAGAACTTCAGTCTCTGATAAGTATAGTCCAGCAACTTACTGCTAAGATGGATAAAATGGATACTAAAATAGACACTTTCATAGAAAAACTACAAAACAAATAGACTTGTTACATATGGACCTGCAACAACAGAAGATCCAGATGACAGGCTTAGAAGAAGCTGTGAATGACATGGAAAATAGAATACAAGAAGAGGAAATCAACATTGAGTTTCTGCTGAAACAAAATACACATTTACAAACAAAGCTGGATGACCTGGAAAATAGATCTAGGCGCAATAACATTAGGATTTTTGGACTGCCAGAAAATATTGAAGGTAACAATATTACTTCTTTTTAACAACATGGCTCCTAAAACTTTAGATTTACCAGAAGCATTCTCTTTGGTATCGAAGAGCACATAGATCTATAGCTAATACTAACTCTAACAAAAACTATCCTAGATCAGTTATAGTTAGATTTCTATCATCTTTGATAAAGAGATGGTTCTTAAATCTGCTTGGGCTAAAGCTCCTGTTAAGATTAATGAAACAACTGTGCATTTTGACAATGACTATTCTTCCATGGTATTAGCTAAAAGAAAAGTTTTTCTGCCACTAATAAGGGAGCTTAAAAAAGCACAGTTTAAAATATACCTTCTGTTTCCTGCCAAGCTTAAAATCTTCCTTCCTGATGGTCCTAAAATTTTCGATGACTTAGACTCTGCTTTACTGTTTATCAAAAAAAATAAGATTTTGGAAAAAATAGAAGAAATGGAATGGGCTAGTCCCTCGTTAAAGAGACTGGCAACTGAAACTTCGTGGAAGACTTCAGAGTAGAAGAAGAGACTAAAAAACAAATGATTTGTACTATGTTTTTTTCTCTCTCATCATTTTATTTTATTATTAATCTTTTTAAATATAGTTCCTGCATTTCCAAGAAGCAACAAATATTTTGAAAAAGATTTAATCAAAGTTATTCTCTGTGTGCAACGAAATGTTTTGTTTCATAACTAGTCAAAATATCTGGAGATGTAATGGCAAGCTGTGATTTAACTTGTTTCTCTTTCTGAAGAGGAAAAATAAGGTCAGTAATTTGATACATTTTTTTTTCCTTTAAAAGTTTATATGTTCTTCAAATGCTATTCCTAATTATACTTTCTTGATTACACAGCATATGCTTGTTTGTAAATAATCTGTCATGCTTTAACCAATAATAATTAGAACTAAATAATAGTAAATAATATGTTTTATTTTTAACTCTATTAATATAAACAGTAAGTAACATTCTATTGTATATACTTCTTATAGCTTTCTCTTACATTTTTTTTTTACTTCTGCCTTACACCCTTTTACTTTCTACTCTCTTTTCTTTTCTTTATTAATATATAGAAATGCTTTTGATCATATAGACACAGTAAATAATAAGATTTGCATAGGAGTTGAGTTGGGACAAAAATGTTGAGTTTTGTTACTTATTAATAATTTTGGGCTTGATTTCACTTACATAGAGTCTGTAATAACCTGTAGAATGCATTGTGAAGGTTTTGTCATGTTTAGATGCATTTACACTGCTAAATGAATGTTTGTCACTAGTTTTTAATAAGTTTCCCGCCAAAATGTTAAGAGAGACAATCTGGGATGTGGGCTGTCTCATGCACAGTGTCCATGAGCAACTTCAAAATCTTCAACTCTCAGAATTTTCACAGAGAAACTGAAAGCAGCTGGTCTCACCTTTGATCTAGATATCACACTGACACATCACAGATACAGGAATAGCAGATTAATAATATGTGTTAAAAACCTATGTCCCAAACATATACATTACTATAACTCATTTAATTCATCTGATTGACAAGCATAAATAATTTTATAACTCTATACTGGAAGAAATTGTCATGTGATATATTTTAAAGCAGTAGTATAGCATGTTTGTAAAATCTGGTTACAAAAATGTGTTTGCTGTGCATTATTTTGTATAAAGCAGACAGATTTATTGAAGGGACAGCAATGTAAGATGGTGCTCAGTAAAGATACAACTCAGTGAGATCAGATATATATATATATATATATATATATATATATATATATATGTGTGTGTGTGTGTGTGTGTGTGTGTGTGTGTGTGTGTGTATGTGTGTGTGTTTGTGTGTATGTATGTGTGTGTGTGTGTGTGTGTGTGTGTGTGTGTGTGTGTGTTTGTGTGTGTGTGTAGATACGTATATAAATGTTTCTGAGAATCTGCTTAACTGTGAAGTATGATTTATAACAATTTCTATGAATACAATATTTTATTCTATTGGCAATAATGAGTTTGAGTAAATGCTCATATACAAGCAATTCAATGTTTTTTTTGGAAGCTGTTAACTGTATTTACATGACAGAAAATAGATGCATCCTAATATATGTAATGTCTGAATCATATTAGCCAAAGTTTTTGATTTAAATGAATGTTAGAACTTATTTTCTCTCCTCTTGATTTCTAACATCAAGATTATTTGAATGTTATTTGCATACAAGTGTTTTATATTACATGGCTGTATATAGTAGTATGAACAGTTTAAAAAAAAAAAAAAAAAAAGGTTTATTTTAGTTTATATGATGCTGTTTTACCAAATGTGTAGTCTTGTCTTGCTAGATAATTGAATTGAAAACTGTTAACTTCAGTTAAATATAACTAGTATTAAATTGATAAGGTGGTAGCTGACGACTGCTGCTTAGGGTAGGGGTTAACTTGAGTGGTAAATACTACTCTAAGTTGGAGTTTACAACTCAGGCTGGATGCAAGGTTTAATCCTTACATTATTTTCACTTGTTCATTGTTATTTGTATATAGTTTTGACATCCACAATATATTTTGTGCATTCATTGTCACTACAAACAAAATTGAATCCTATACGAAATCCCATAAGAGATTCAATAAATACAGCTATATTTAAAGGTACACCTAAAGGAGGAGATGTAACATTACTTATCTTGTTATTTGTTATTTTGATCATAAGATTCTTAAGTTTTAAAAATGCCAAATGACATCTTTAAAAGGAATTTCTTTAAACATTAATGGATTGAATAATCCATGTAAAAGGGCAAGCCTAATAAGATACATTAATTTACATAAGGCCAACTTAGTCTTCCTACAAGAAACCCATCTCTTGAAAAAAGACAAACAAATATACAGTATTGGTTAGTTCAGAGCACACTCAGAAAAAAAGAGGAGTGGCTATTTTATGGAATAAAAGTATGCCCATTCCTAAAACCATTAAGTCTTATCAGGATGACAAAGGAATGTTTTGTATGGTTACAATACAAATTAATGGGAAGACTTACACTTTAATTAATGTATATTGGATACCTGGAATTGGTATAAATACAGTGAAACATCATCTTGATAAGATCATATCATTCTCTATAGGAGATATTATTTTAGCTGGTGACTTTAATTGTATACTACATGAAAGTGATACTACCACTATAGGAAAGAGAAGAATTACATCTAATGCAAAACATTTAAAGGATTTTGCTAATTCTTATCATTTGAATGATATTAATAATCAGATAGATTAAAAATCATTACCATACACCTTTTTTTTCTAACAGATACAAAACTTATTCAAAAATAGATAGGGTCTTTATTTCTAACCAAATGGTAACAGATTTAATTAATTCCAAAATCATTTCATGTCCCATATCTGATCATAATTCAATTGTTTTTGAATTCATGATAAAAAATACTCATAATGTTCAGATCAAAAGGATACCAGCATACTTAACTCAACTAAAAGACTATAAAGAATATATACTTTCAGAAGTAAAACATTTTTTAGACATAAATAACACTCCTGAAGTCTCCATTGTTTATGCTTGGGATGCCTTAAAATCATATCTATATGGACAAAGTATCAGATGGTATAATAATAAAAGGAAATCTTGGGATAAGGAATTGTTAGATATTCAAAGTAAATTAGACTCATTATAAACATAATAATAAAGAAAATATTATGGACAAGAAAGTTATTGAAGAAATAAACAAACTAAATGAGAAATACAAAGAAATTTTAACTCATAAAGTTAAAATAACTTTAGAGAATACAAGTTTTGTCTTATTCAATAAGCCCCAAATACTTACATAGACTTAAAAATAAAACAAAAGGTTGAATAAACAAAACCATATCAAAGAAATATTTTCTCTAAGGAAAAAGAAGAATGTTTCTAGTATACCAGAAATACTAGATGAATTTAGAAATCACTTTCACAAAATTAACCATAATAATATTAACATGGAACCTAAAGATAAAATAAAGGAGTTTATAACCACAAATATGAATAAAAAGCTTAATAAACAACAGATTAAACTATTGGACAAGAGTATTTCATATACAGAAGTTATTACACAAATAAATAAGCTTAAATCAAACAAAGCACCGGGTAATGATGGTATTATACCAGAGATATATAAAATCCTTTCTAAAAATACATATTCATTAATACATAAGGTTTTATTTTGGCCCAAACTGAGTTAATAACCCCCATCTTGGCAATATACATTTATTTCGCCAATTTTAAAACCTAATAAAGATCCAACTAGATGTTCTTCATATCGGCCCATCTCATTACTTAATGTTGATTATAAAATGTTTATGAATATCTTTGCTGATAGATTGAAGACAATCATTTCAGTTATAGATATAGATCAGACAGGCTTCATTGTAAATAGAAATACTTTTGATAATATAAGAAGAACTTTAACATTAATAGATTTTGCAAATAGGAAAAAGAAAGATTTAACACTTATTAGTCTTGATATAAGTTCAGCATTTGATTCAGTAAGTTGGGACTATCTGTTTACCTTAATGAAGTGCACAAACTTCTCAGATGCATTTGTAAATCTAATTGAACATTTATACAAAGGAACGTTGGCTTATATTAAGGTAGGAACATATGTTTCACAAAAATACCCATTCTTAAAGGTACAAAACAAGGATGTCCACTTTCTCCACTATTATTCACTTTAGTAATGGAGCCTTGGGCTAATTTGATCAGAAACAGTACTGACATAGAGGGTTTTGAAATAGATGAAAATACAACATCCAAAATTCAACTTTTGCAGATGATGTTCTAATTACATCAGCAGGATCTAATTCTTCTATACAGTCTCTATTTGATAACATGATGAATTTTAAAAGTATTTCTGGTTTAATATTCAATGAAGAAAAAACTAAAATACTGCCTATATATACACGAAAAAATATTCTCATTAGTGATTTTACTAAATATGTACCCAATTCAGGTCAGATAACTTATTTAGGTATAATACTATCTAAAGATATTAAATCTATTATATATAATAATTATAATACCTGTTTTCTTAATATACAAAATCTTTTTAATACCTGGAATAATATGTTTTTTACTATGGAGGAGAGACTTACAATTATTAAAATGATAATATTCCCCAAGATTTTATACTTAATACAATCAATAATACTTCCACCTACAAAAATAATTATTAAGAAACTGAACACACTAATGTTAAATTTCTTATGGGCACCTAACTAATACACCTAGGATTGCATTAAAGAAACATACTAATAGCTGGTCTCAAGGGGGTATTTCTTTTCCAGACTTTAATTTATATACTATCTCTTCTATTGTAAAAGTTATTACTTTATTAATAGATCAGTCATATGTCACAAAATGGAAAGATTATTGGGAGCTAATTAGTATACACTTCATGAAAATCTCCTTAACGCATAAAAATATGATTGTAAATAACTCCATGTTATGGTTACTAAAGGAATTTTGTACTTCACCTATTACACCTAAACATATGGTTTGTTACCCATTAAATATTATTATTAGTTATCGTAACTTTATATTCATGCACCCTAAGTATAGGGAATGGAATTTTATTGTATTTCCTATAATGTATACTCAGGGTATGCTTTTGTCATCTACTTCTGAAGGAACTCATTTAGCTATAGATAATGATCTAAAGTACTGGTATCAGTTGATATCTGATAATAAAGTTAAAAATCTAGATTTCTTAAAACAAGAATTTGATCTAAGAGAAACTTGCTGGTTAGAGGTTCAGACCTTTAGACAACATCTCATTAATAAAATAGATTTAATGTCTATAACTGTTAAAGAATCTATTCCAACACTGATTGATTACTTGATATTAAATTTACAACATAAAGTTTCTGATAAAGTTAAACTTTCATACATACATAAAGTTATCAGACAAGAAACTTTTACAGTGTAGATTCATACTGGAATTATTTCACTTCTATTAATGGGGACCCACCAAATCAACAAGATAAACAATATATATTGGAATCTGCTTATAGAACTACGTCTTCCATTGTCTGGAGACTTTATACATGGAAATTTTTACATAGATCTTTTATACACCTTTGATGATGAATAAAATAAATAATAAAGATAATCTATGTAAGAGATGTAATGTAGAAATTAATGCTGACTGGGCTCATATGTTTTATGACTGTATAAAATTGAAAGAATACTGGAAGTCAATTAATGAATTTTGCAGGCTCTTTTACAGATAATTTCATTATTTCTAAATCTCTTATATTATTCAACACACCTGTACCTCAAAGTGTTAAAAAGGTTAAGCTTCCCTTGTTATGGTCTATTCTAGCAGTGGCTAGGAAAATAATAACTAGAAATTGGATTTCAGCTACACCTCCTTCGTTCAATGAATTTAAAAATGTTATGAATATAATGTGCCATATGGAAATAAACACAATTAGGACTAGAACAAACAGAAAAACATCTTATTTTATTGTATGGGATAATTTACAAAATTTGTTAAAAAATTTTAATTTCAATAGCATGGTATTTTAGTTTAATTAATTGATCTGATTGTAGTGGATGTCTTTGTAAATACTTTAGTTGTTTTGTTGAATATTATAATAATACCTATTTTTAATTACTTGTATAAAATTGTTATGATATTTCTCTTATATGTTAAAACAATAAACCTGTTTTGAAAAAAAAAAGACTTGCTAGCAATACACTCATTCTTTCCAAGTATGCTTAAACACTTCCCATATCATTGTCCCCATGTATGTATAAACACTTCCTATACATTCTGTTTTACTTAATAAAGATTTATAAAGATAAAAATGTTTTATAATACTACAATGAATGCCTAATATTATGTGTGAATTTATTGTATATATTTTCTTTTTGTTTCTCCCTCCCCTTTCTCTGTTTCTTATTTTAATTATACATTCCTCTATCCTTCATTTTCTTTCTATCCCAGTTTTGTTCATTTTTTTTTCTCAGCAACAGCCCAGCTGCATACATCCCAAGCTAGGGAACGTTCACCCTCTGTTCATCCAGGGACATCCTCACAGAGTTGGGGCAGTGGCACTGGTCCTGTAGGCACCCTGACATATGGCAGCTTGACAAACCTCACTGAATGGGGGCTTTGGGATTTGTTTGGAGATGTGGTGGAGCAGGTCATATACAGGTAGCTTCAGTCAGTCAAGGCTTTTAATCAGCTGCTGGAAGATTCACCACCCCCAGTCAGCACCATCCACTGCATCACCATAGACTCCTGCCCTCTCAACACTGGGGTCCTCCACTGCAATACTATCTGGCAGTAGAAACATTTGAGGCCTTGTGGACTGCAGACTGCTGTTGGGCGCTACTCAACATCACTATCTCCCTTCTCTTATCCACTCTCCTACACTCTCTTGTCTACTTTTCACCCAGACTATCCTCTTACATAAATAATATTTGAAAAAAATATGGAGATCGATCCCTGACAAAAAGTAGCATGTTGCCTTTCCAACCACCTTCAGCACAACCCTATTGATGTATTCCTGCTGTTTCCCTCTTTGTTTTATCTTCCCTTTTTCAATCTTTCTTATCTCCCCCTTGTCACACTTCTCATACATCTGTTTTACAGTTCATTTAATTTCTGGATATACTCCAGCTATTAAATAAGCTAATGGTTTGAAAACAAAACAATGATAATGACATTTTTGATGTTTTACTTTTACTGTTGACTCAGTTTTTCCTTATGACCACACACACAAAATGATAGAAATGATTTACACATGCATGCAAAGCATCATGGGTAACCAAACGCACAATATTTCTTTAAAGGAACAGCTACTTGTTCACATCAAGGCTTCACTAATAAGAGTACTAAATGTGTTAAACTTGCAAGAATGGGTGTCCCACCTATGCACAATTTTATTTATTTTATTTATTTGATCTTTGTTTACCAGGAAAGTCCTCCTGGGTCAAAAATGAACCCATTTTCAGTGGAGGCCCTGGGAGAAAAGTGCAAAATTACAGATTTAATATACTACATATTACAGTTCTTTAGCTTACTACAGAGAAGTAGGTGTTCCAATATTTGAGTGGTCAGACAAAAAATAATAAAAAAAAAGCTTAGCAATTTGCTTTAAAAAAAAATTAAACTTAGCAATTTACTACAACAGGAGCTAATATAATATATAGTATGGCACATTTTTATACAGTACAGAGCAGCTTCAACAGTATTACAGAGTATGGAAGAGAAAAAGATTGCTAGCAGAGAAAGTGAAGGATTGCTGAGAATGATAATAGACAAGATAGAATCTGTAAAATTATGAGTATTTGTAAGATTTACATAAGATGTGGTGAGAGAGTATAAGACTGGAGAGGTTTTAAAGCAAAAAAGTGAAGATGCAATAAGGAAAGGCCAAAGGTGACAAAATGTCTTACTAAAATATTACTGCAACTAGCATAGAAAAATGGTAGTTTAAACATTAATGTAGGTAGTGAGGGTTGTAGGTATTGTCTTTCATGACTTCATATCAGGCACTTTCAGTTTCAAGAAAAGTTTCAAGGCTCGGTGCTTATGAGTGAAATTAATTGTGAAAGTAGCACACTATTTGCTCCAAGCACTATGAAATTTGATATGGTATATGGTAAGGAGATTACTTCCATTACTAAGTGTTGTTTATTTACATTTACTAAGGAAAATGTGACAATGCACTTTAACGGGAACATCAAGGTGTCCACATAAGGATAGCCCTACATAAAACATAATAAATTCCTTTATCTTTTTAAATATAAATAACAATGAAAACTTTAATGTCAGCCACTTGTCTTAAGTCATTTAAGCGTGACTAAGCATAGCTGCATTCATCCAAAATATCTAAGTACATACAAATTCATACGAAACCTACATCTTTCACACAGTCCTTTGCATAAACTTAACACTTATCTTAAAGTACTTTATGCTCTTACTTACTTTATGTTCTTAACTACAATGCCCTGGATCAGTGGCATGACATCTCCACAAGGTGGGGCCAACTTAGTGCCTCACGTGTTTACCAGTATTGGTGAGCACTGCAACCCCCCCCCATGGAGTTCTTCCCTGATGAGATCTGACCACAGATCAGTTTTTATTAAAACTAAGTATCAGACCAAACCCCATCCCTTGCAGAAAATACATAAATATATTTCAACAAAGCAATTTATTATGTCCTATGGGATGGTTTACATAGCTTGACTGCACCAACCCCTCAGATGGGACAGGCAAGTATGCAGAGATGTACATCCATCATTTATGTAAGCAGCAACACAACTGCATAGACTCGACTGTACCTGACAGGAGGAAAACAAGCTCCTCATGGCACAGCAAACCTGCCTGGTGGACAGCTGCCATTAGCAGGCTGTACAATAAGAGGTGTGCATTGCTGTGTGACAGTTGGGGCAAGAGTACCCCCTAAAATACAGGCACACTCTCCTCAGCTAAAACAAGCGCATAGTGTTGTTGCGATGTCATGCAGAAACAGTACGTGACAAAATTAGCCTCTCCCACAAAGTAGAACCATAATACACAGTTCAGTTACATGTGAAACTTCAGAGGGAAGGCCCAGATTGTCAGTGAACTCATACTTAATGACACCACATATATTGATATTGGGTCTGTATTCATAGCTAACCTATTGTCCCATAGGTTCTGCGTCAGCTTCACTCATCTGTTCCCAGCACATGTACCACAAGACATTCCTGCAACCTGTCCATATCTTCTATATCTACAGAGCAGGTCGTAACTGGCCTCTCTATTGGGGATACACAACATCTACTGGGCATGCTAACATCCCAGGCTGCATCCTACATGGGATACAACAAGAATCACTAACACCATTGGGTACTCCTTGCAATCATACTGCAACCACTGGCTGCATCCCAGCTGACTGGACAATGGCAACTGTTATCCCCTTGCACAGAGGTGGTGCATCCACTGACACTGGAACTATAAACCTATTTGCCTGAGTAGCTATATCTGTAAGCCTGAGGAGCAAATCATCATGGAGCTGATCAGCAAACCTACAAACAGTTGACTGTACACAGTTTGGATTTCTGACAGCAATATTGCGGCTGTTAAACCTGGTGGACATGTCTGAGGCAGTCACCAAGGACCTGGATGAGGGGACATCAGGGCATACAACCCCCAGGACGTAGCCAAGCCTTGTGACTCTATCCCCCACTCAGGCATCACTGACAAAAGCACCAACTTAGGCATCCACAGTAATATCATTATCGGGGTCACTAAGTGGCTCACTGATGGAACACACTCAAAATAGGGGAATCTGTCTCCAATAGCTAATCTGTAAGCATCAGTATTTAACAGGGCTCAGTCCTGGGTCCTCTGTTGCTTTGAATCCATTTAAACATTGTACAAACAATACCAGAATGCCTGTGGCTGGCAACATTGGCTGATGCCTGCAAACTGTGAGTGGTCATAGAATCTGTGAGTTATGTCAATATCCTGCAAGAGGGTATTGCTGAACAAATGGGTGTTGACATACTAACGGCCATAAACTCCATGCAAATATGTATTTCCATTGGTAACACCTATGTTTCTGGTAAGTAGCACATCAGTAGCAACACCTGATGTATATATTCAGGGGTGATAGAACTGGGCATACAGGTCTGGCCACACAGGTTTACTCCTAATGCACCATAGATCACCATGTCTCCCTTGTGGTAAGAAGGGAATCATATATCATGCCTGAGGGTACTGTCACCCGAAATTAATGTAGTCATAACCTCCATATACTCTTCCCTCAGCATGCCACTATTTGAGTGCAATGGCCATTTTGTAATGTACCTTTCCAAGCACTACTGGCAATTGCACACAACATAATGGTACATCACAAGGGAAATTCAGGTCTTCAGTACCTGTTCAATGCGAATCATCTGAAATCACTGTCATTGTAATCTGTGACATACAGAATACTCAGAGGTGATCTCTGCCTTGTATATGGGGCAATGTTTGACCCTGCTTGACTGGAAATGATGCATATCTGTAGGTGGCATGGCACACTGATTACTCACTGTCAGGACATTAACCTTGTATGCGACAATAGTAATACATGCTGGTGGGAGAGATCTGTCTAGCAGACTTTCACAAACCTTTGAAATAGACTCTTGCCTGATGGCAAACAGAGCACGTCACTGGGCCTCATCAGATGCCATCTGTATGATTGGCTGGGTGACTATCATTTCACCACAGGGCTTCTGCCTGTGTCCCTCATGGACAGGGGCAATATTTGCTAATAGTGTAAATAAGGGTAAAAACTTGGCTAGGATTGTAATTTCATAACCTGATGTAAAATGCCACACACACAAACCTGGCTACATTGAGGATAGCAACAGTTCCAATAAATGTTTGCAGGACACTGCACAGCACACACACACACAGTCCAAGCTAGCTGCAAGTAGATCAGAACACCTACCTATCTAATGGTACACACTACACATCACAGTACGTAACACAAGTCTACTATTACTATCTCTTTAGAACATCTTATGCTTGATGACATCAGCAGGCCTTGTGCTGGTTGGGCATTTGGAGGCTCACATCACCTGCTACAATCAAAATACTGCAAAACCCTACCTCTTTCTAAGTCACTGAGGTGATCATATGTATGTCATATTGAGACACACACACACACACACACACACACACACACACACACACACACACACACACACACACACACACACACACACTGAGTGCCTAGAGTGAGATTAAAACCCCTACCTATCTAGTGTTACATACTACAGGTCACAGTACTTATTGCACGTGCCATGGCTTAAGTCTGGCATTAGCATGGCAGTTGGTAGTCTTAAGGTATATGACATCAGCAGACATTGTAGAAAAGGGCAGTTTGGAAGGCAGGACCAACTTACAGTGCCAAAAGGTGAGCACCATTGCAGTTTGGTACTCAATGAGGGATTCTCAGCTGTTTTGCAAGGAGATGCATTCATGCACGCCAACACGCACACACATGCACACACACACACACAGTCTGAGTGGCCTGGAGTGAGAGTAGAACCCCTACGTAACTAGTCTAACACACTATAGATCACAGTAATTATCACATGTGCCATGGCTTAAGTCTGTTTTATACATGATTCCAGGCAAACTACATGTGGATTACACAAACTAGGCTTGTGTTGAACAGTGTCTGTGGCCTGCCGAGTGATATTACTTCTTCCTGTTATCTGCATCTAGTAGCCTAGCAGTCAGGCAACTGTTATTTATCCTAGCTATGTGGCTACAGTTGCCATTTTGGCCAAATGTGTCTGTTTGCATTTGGATGGGCAAGCCTATGGTCAGGAGCAATGTGCCCTGTCAATGTGTGCATAGACAAAATTACACATTACACCACTTGTTTTCCTGTTGGTGTATGTGTGGTGACATCCAACAGGCACAGGTGCCTGTAAGTAAGTGCATTATGTACTGTTGAGCCCTCGCTTTGGATCCTTTAAGCAACATTATAACTGTGTGATAGTACAGTTTTACTCACCATTATCAGAGTATGTAGAACAACATAGAAATCCACACACATATTTATGTATATTACAGGAATGCATATATAAATGCAGCTGTGCGTGTATGATATATGTGTGTGTGTGTGTGTGTGTGTGTGTGTGTGTGTGTGTGTGTGTGTGTGTGTGTGTGTGTGTGTGCGTGTGTGCTATATAGATTTATGGGAAGAGACAGTGATGTATGTTTTTGTATACATATTTATATATCTACAGGTAAATAAATCTATATAGGTGTGTGTGTGTGTGTGTGTGTGTGTGTGTGTGTGTGTGTGTGTGTGTGTGTGTGTGTGTGTGTGTGTGTGTGTGTGTATATATATATATATATATATATATATATATATATATATATATATATATATATATATATATATATATATATAGATATAATACATATATATATCTATGGGTCTACTTGATATGGCCGAAATTTCAAAATGTCGACTTTCATATGGCCGAGACCATATGATCGACATTTGAAATCTCGACCATACAAGTAAAATACAAAACCCAAACACAAACTTACCTTAATGCTGCTAGTAGGGGGGCTTCGCCTGCACCACCCATAACTTAAATATACCACCTCCAAGATCGCACTACAGTGCAGACGTGAAAATCTTTCCATTCCACACTGTAGCGTTATGCTGGTTCCCCATGGTCGACATTTCAAATGTCGATCATATAGTCTTGGCCATATGAATGTCAACATTTTGAAATGTCGACCATTAGAAGGGGACCCATATATATATATATATATATATATCTTTGTATATACATAGAGATAGATATACTATCTATGGGAGAGCCAGATATGTAAGCATATATCTATGTATCTACTGACATATCTATATATAACAGGTCATTTTGAGGAAGGAGCAACAGAATTGCGCTCTGTTTAACCAAGTGTATGTGCATGCCCAGTGGGATTCTCACTACATATAAATTGACTCCAGCCCACACCTACCTGTATTCCAGTCTGAGATTCTGTGTGTTACAGATCTGTCCCTGTTTATGCAGTGCTGCATGTCACTCACATTGTCTATGACATTCTACAGCTGCCTGATGTAATTATTATATGACACAGGTTAACAGCATTACATCACACACAGACTGACAGTCTGTAAAACACAACACAGTAATACCTTACATCCAAAAGAAGTGAATACTTCTAGATTAGAACCATCAATGCCATCACACATGCTAACCTCTCTAGTCCACTGAGCCACACAAGATGTCTGACAGAGAGGGGTAATTCATCACACAATCAACAGCATAAATATGTACATTGTTATTCCTGCGTTAAGTAAGACATAGAATGTATGAGGAATTTCTATGTTACTGCCCTGAGACTGCCTGGACTGCTGATATACCATTGATGAGTTACTGTTAAAGCAGTTATAAGAGAACACTGCTGTGCTATGGGTGGGGAGACAACACAGCATGTTCTGCTGGGATACACAGTAAATCAGAATATCATATAACCCCATTGTGTAACATCTCAATTGACTGATGTACTGAATATTCCATGCATGAGGCCTAGTGAATATTAAAGGACATATGACAGTGGAGTGGGTATTTGTAGTCCCATGTGAATGTTACTTCTGTCCAAATAGCCCACTATATTTACTTACATAAATGTAGCAGATCCATACATAAAATGTCATATTATACTAATCCTTACAAGTACTGTGTAGGTTAGAGACTTACCTTGTAAATGCAGCCGTTGACAGAACTGCAGTTCAGGGCTGACTTTATCTGACGCAAACAGTACACAGCCAATACATGGCATCAATTTAAATATATGTATGCGAGTAGAAGTAAGGCATCAGTCCCTAGGTTGTCAGTGAAAGTGCTATGTGTTGTCTTTTAGCCAAAGCCAAGGCATACTGAGCAAGCCTACATCTGCCTACAGGGATATCGGCAGGGGGTTCCTCCTCAGAGTCCTCCTGTGACTGTGGTAACCTAGGCACTCATGGTGGGCTGTGTATCCCTTCCCTTTGCTGATCCTGCTGCAGCTGTTTCCAAAGGATCAAACTGTGTAGCATAGCACATACTGTGAACATATCTGCACATGTGGCTGGAGAGTACTGCAGGGCTCCACCAGATATTTGTAGGCATCAGAACTGTGATGTCAAAAGCCCAAACTTATGCTCTATGATGTTCTTAGTTTGTACATGTACCTCATTATGGCATTCTTCCATGGGTGTGTGTGCATTTCTGATGGGTGTCATTATCTACAGTTCCAGGGCATAGCAAGCAAACCCCAGTAAATGGCCATGTGAGATGTCCTCTCTAGCAAACATCTGGTACAGCTATGATGTGTGCCAGGTATGGGAGGTGTGATAACTGCCAGAGCTGCCAGCACACACATTTAGGATAATCCCTGGGCATTGCACATGACCTGGCAGTTGATAGAGTGGTACCCTTGTGGTGGATGTAGATTCTACCCTCCTCACCGGGTGGTGCCCTGATGTGTATATGAGTCATACCTCTCAACTGTACAGATTTTAGCAGAATGTCCAGATTTTTGGCTCATATTTTTGTCCGTTTTTCATAAAATTGTGGTGTTCTGGCAAAGTAGCGGCAAATCATTAAAGACTGAAGTTAAAAAATAATGTTGAGCATTTGAGTTTCAAACTTCATACCCTTCAGAAAGTTCATGCTAATGCCCAACCTGTTGTTCTATCAACTTTCTAAGTTTGTAAGAGCAATATTTAAAAACTGTCCCTATTTGTGGTTCCTTGTCCCACTTTTATTTATGGCTTTGTCCAGATTTCCTGCTTTACGAGGCTGAAAGGTATGACACGAGTGCAATCTATGGCACCCAGTACGTCAGGGTAGTGTGCTACATGGTAGAAGTGTTGCATATTGCTGGCCCTCACCTCAGGGGTGAGGAGAAAAGATATGTGCTCACTGGCTACACATACCTTTGTTTCCACTGAGATGGATTCCCCTCTGTTGGCTCTGGGTCTGAGATGAGGGAGGCAGAGCTCAGTGGGTTCTTGTAGTATGTCCCTGCCCACCCTATAGCGGTCTACAATCTCCAGCTCATGTAGCTCCTAGAAAGTTACCCTGGGCCTGAACCCTCTTCTCCTTCTCTGTCTAGGCCTATTGTCAGCAGCAGTATTGACTGCAGCATCTAGCACATACAGATGTAGCAGACCTGCAGCAGCCTCTAGCATTATCTCAGTTAAAAGTCCCAGGTCTGTACTCCAATGGTCCAGAGTATTGGGAGGGGAAATCGGAATGTAGGGTGTATGCATACTTTATACAGTTCTGCTGTAGGTCCAGAATGTGTGACTGGCTAAGTATGATGCATTCCTCCTGCCTATAATATAATTAACATCATTTAATGGCCCTATTTCAGTGTGCGATGGCCTGTACAGTGGTGCATCGCTCAGCATAGTTTATACAAAGGTCAAAATTAATAATTGAATACATCCAGTTTTAAGGACTTGCTGCCTATGTCATTACTGTCCTCTGGGTGGTCTTTTCATGTGAACTTGCTCAGCCAGGTGGCACGCTGTACAAATATGTGTACCTAAGTTTAAAGAGACAAGAAGTGAGATGACACATCCCCCTAATGTCAACCACATCCTGTGTAACCATCAACATGGTGTAAGAGCCTACACGAAGGGGATATGTGAACACGATTACTCCTTTCTGCTATTCAATAAATCCACCTCATTTCCATACATATCATTGCTGGCAGCCTTGAAACTACATGCTTCATAGCCCTATAACCATAGCAACAACAGCTATGCACCATTGTAGGGACCCAACACAAGATCCTATAATACATTTCTGTCACAAATTATAAAATTCTTTTTTTTTTCTGTTTTTTTTTTTGTTCCCTATTAAGCACGTTTGCGCACTGAGGCACTAATGCAAACATGCAGAGATTATTAAAAAAATTATTAATTTTACTTACTCCCTTGATCTTTCTGACATCTAGAATAATAGTTTTGCTCATATGTGTACAACATCTTTAGGGGATTTATGTCCACATTTCTACAGTTTTACACCCCTTTTGTCTATCTAGTCTCCTGTATGCAGAATTTTTGGTGTACACTACAGAAACTGACACGGGGTCTGAACAAGTGCCTTTCTGCTTGTTGGATCGCTTTACCTGCCTCTTTTGCACGAGATTCATTTGCTTATGAGGTGATATGCATGCCACATAATTGTCCCTGTTTGCGTGTTTGTGCAAGCCGCTCAGCAGCACTTAATGAATCTCAGTATGTTTGGGTCCATGTAAGCATTGTGGTGTGATGCCTACATAAAAAAAAAATCATGTAGGCTTCATTGAATTTCCCCCTATTATCTTCTCATGAAACTGGTAATATGCAACCAAGCTCATGCTCAGTATAGAACAACTTGGCATCATAAAGCTGATGACAGTTTTGGGTATCACTAAAAGCCAACTGTAATTTGAAAAAAAAAAAGAAAAAAGAAAAAGCCAAGGTATCTCAGTGCAGATATTCTGAGGTGAATGTCCATCCATATTTTTTTAATGTAAACTGCATATACTTCCAATTACTTTTTTCATGCTTTTTATGAATATTTCTGTGGCTTTTTTCTTGCTCTGTTTTTGATTGTCTGTGAGTTGTTCTCTGAAGTGTCTTTGTTTTCTAGCGAGTCTTTATTCAGTATGAATTTCATTGCAGTTGAGTAAGGACAGGAGGAGGTAAGAGTCTTTTTAATGGGAATGTCTCAAATAACTGATAGTGATCCCAGTGAAGGTAAGATGTTCGAGACATGTTCACAACTACTTTGGCAACAGTGGAGCACTCAGAGATGGTATGTGTGTGTAAAGTTTGGGGGGGGTTGAGGAAACACCTTGCACAACAAGACTTCCTCCAAGGTTCACTAGAACTAGATGTGGTAAATTTGTTTTGCTGATTTTGGCATTGTTGACATTTGTGTTCATCAACATGAATCCCTTTATAATGTTTTTTTTTAATTTTAGTAATTAAGAATATAGTTTTAATAGGAGTATATTTATTTTACTTTATTTTCAGTTTCTATGGTAGTGTGTACATGTACAGAGGGCATTTCTGTGTTTATAATTGGTAGCAGCACATGCTATGGCACTGTGGTCATGTTCTGGTGGTTGTTTGACCGAACAGGTGCTAATCAGGGGGCCAGTCCTCTCCCCGGGTTGGTCTAGGATAACTTTTAGGGGTGTTATCTCAGGTTGATACTGGATATGTCAAGCAAGTGGGAATAACATATACGAGGTCTTTTTTATGTAATGTGGACGGCTGTTATGATAGCTATATTGACTTGGGAGAGAACTGGTAGCAGTCTTTAAATTAAATTTAAAGACTGCTACCAAACAACCTCTAGCTAGTTTCAATCCCTCAAAAGTACCAGGACAATGCCATTCTTACTGTTAGCTAAAGTCTAGAACTCTCACCCCCTCCCCAACCATAAGAACAATTAATAAACTGGAGGACTTCAAATCCTTCCTAAAACAACATCTAAATAATATGTGGCTGTGCTTGTGGTCATCTCCTGGCTAACTTTACCTTAACTTTTCCAACCCTGGCTGATCTACTCCTAGCTAGCGTAACTTTTACATTTCTACTCACTGACTGACACAACTATCAAAACCCATATCAATACTGCTGACCTTTCAGCTAACCCCATCTCCTACAGTCTTCCCTCATCTCTCCATTATACCTTTTCTTCTGTTATAGTGCAATGGCTGCTCAACAACATATCTCTGTGTCAAATTACAAAGAAGAACTGAAGAATAACATGTATCACCCTATGAAAAAATATAAATGAAAAAATATAAAATACCTATCCTGTATGTTATTGAAGAAAATATAATTTATTTTATGCTAGGTCCTGGATGTTTGAACGTATTACTATATATGTGAAGTTAAAATGCTTGGATGTATGTTCCTCCATTTGAACTTAAACTACCTAATCACTGTATAAAACAAAGATAAAGTAATACATATGTACATAATTCTCTGTTACTTAGGAGCTTTTCTCCCCGGGCCTCTGCTGAAAACGGGTTCGCTTGACCCAGACGGACTTTCCTGGTAAGCAAATGTCAAATAAAATTAATAAATAAAACAAAAAATAAATTTCTTGTTAAGTGTTGCTGTTCTTTTATTTAATATTTTTGACAGGTTTCATTTCCAGTATGCAGTTTATTTCCTTTGGGTTTGTATTTATTAGCAGTTTTATTTTCTTCTAATAAGTTCTCTTCAGTGCTTTATGTAGCTTTTCATGCTAGGAGGGTCAGTTCTTTATTTTTTAAAATGGAAGTTCTTTCAGGTTTTGGAATGCTACATCACCATTGTATGTAATACTCTATGAAGACTAGGTTAAGTGTTTTTAATTTATAATTAATAAAATGCTTAAATGTTATTTTTGCATGAAGTGTATTACGTGGTTTAGTATAAGGAGAAAGATTTACTGTGTTTTGTGAAGTATGTATTATTTGGGGGTCTTAACAGCAATCCGGATTTGTATATGTTTTAAGATGTTTTTATTGTAAAAGAATGTTTTACTGTAATGTTTAGTGTAACTTGAACTGCTGAATTTCAGGTTAGGGAAAGTGCACCAAGCAGGTTAATTTGTCATCTGTATAGTCACTGACAGAAATAAAACAGAAGAGCTTTTGTGGTTAGTATGAACATGGTCTGGCCACTGAAGACATGAGCAAAGTGGTGAATGTTTGATCACATTAATTGAGTGTTGTTAATCTCTCTCTCACATACACACACACGCACGCACACACACACACAAACACACACACACACACACACACACACACACACACACACACACACACACACACACACACACACACGCATATATATATATATATATATATATATATATATATATATATATATATATATATTAGATAATATGTGCATGTATATCGATGTAAAGAAATACTCATTTAAAACATCGATGTCTGTATGTCAGAACTTCAAAATAATGAAAAAAAATCCCCACAACTATTCTTAAGAGAAAACCAAAGGCCCTTTCTTCATGATTGGAAACCTAATGAAAACCCAAACTCTAAAATTACTAACAGACCTAGTTTGTCTAAATAGTGATACTGTTAGAAAAAGGGATTTTGTTTAAGGTAATGTGATGGACAAGGATTAGGGACACAGGCAAAGTTAGGGTTGGCACATGAGTAAGGCGAGATGGGAGGTTCGCATGTCTCACCTTACTCATGTGCTAAACCTAACATTGCCACATCACTAAGCCTGCCACTGCCCCTTATCCCAGCCCATCAGATTAACTTACTGAAAACCCTTTCTCTAACAGTAACACTTAAATGGCAGGTAAAGACACAAACACTCAGCACATACACAGACACAGAGAGACGAGACAGAGAGACATACACACACACACACACACACACACACACACACACACACACACACACACACACACACACACACACACATGCAATATACTATCATCTAACCTAATCATAAATAAACCTAAATAAGTAGTGCTCACACACACACACACACACACACACACACACACACACACACACACACACACACACACACACACACACACAACAACACACACACGCAATATACTATCATCTAACCTAATCATAAATAAACCTAAATAAGTAGTGCTCACACACACACACACACACACACACACACACACACACACACACACACACACACACACACACACACACACACACACACACACACACACACACACACACACACACACACACACACACACACACACAGATCTACAACTATTCGCTCACTTAACCCTTACCTTAACACTAGCCCGATCACACTTACCTGGACGCATAGCTCACACAGACTACAATGCTCAATGACTCAATGTCTGACACCTCTGGACAACGACAATATAAACAGTTGACTTCACGTGCTGGCATTATACTTTGCTGTTAAGATATTCATTTAGCAAAATATAATTCATCATATATTTGTCAAAATATAATGCACTCATGCACAAAATAGTATTTTATATATTTATATATATATATAATATGGGTTACAGCCAAGGGAAAAAAAAACAGCTAGTACATTTTTTCTGAGCAAGATTTCACTAGGGATCAGGGAATTTGTCCTTTCCCCAGTGTATTGTAATCTTGGAGCTAATATATATAATGAGCAGGGGATGTGGGGGCTGCAAAAAATGTTTACTTTGTTTTGTTTTGTTGGGGGGGTAAATCAATTGCCCTTTGATACCTTTAATTCTATCATATATGGACATCTGTATGTATACACATATATATATATATATATATATATATATATATATATATATAGATAGATATATATAGATATATTTTAGACACCAGGGACTGTTTAAAAAAATAAGGGAAAAGGGATTTGAACTGTACATCCTTAATACACAGTACTGGCAAGCTGCACTAACCAATAAGTTGTGCACCATGTGTTTTTCTTAAACATATTGAGGATCTTGGGCATTATGTAATACCTGCATCATATTGTCATGTATGAGGGGGAGAAACAGGACCTGGCATGCATATTTCCCAACCTTTTACACTTATTCCCAAGCATGCATTCACTGACAGATATGGAGTGTAAAACCCAACTGTTTGGCATTAATGACTGAACTGTAATCATCCACAAATTACCAGAGCACAGGAAAAACAGACATCATGGATGATCTGACAACAGTGACTGATATGGAGTACTTGGTGTGTGAGTGTGTGTGCGACTGACATGGGTGTCCCTGCTTCCAAAATACAGTTGCCAGCACAGTTAACTACAATGAGAAGTGCTCATCTGGACTTCATGCTAGTTAATGCGATTCAGAGATATGCAAATTAGCCCATAATTCCTCATCACAGCTAATTTGCCTTTGAAGTGCACATCATAGAGCAGGGCATTTTTTGCCCAAGTTGCACAGCTTGCGCTGTTGAATCCCCAGGATTCTTTTGTTCATCCAAGTGCTGAGTTATATGTTCCATGAAGTAGGGATCCAAAATGTTTCTTTGTTTATCCACTGGCATATTACCTGAGAGATATCTGAGTTTACTTTAGATCGTGTACCAGAAACTGAGGTTGCATGTGTCATTATTCACTAGAAACTTCTGAGTCATTTAACGAGGATGCATTGATTTACT
>NC_056730.1:771956182-771989261 GCF_019279795.1 Protopterus annectens | reverse complement strand
ATCAAAGGGAAAAAAAGGAAATGATCACTTTCAACAACTGACTGAAGTACTGGTGTCATTCACAGGTGAGCCAATGCTTGCCATCTTGGGGTGATATGCTGTACAAGCCACGATGCTTTGCTAGGGACAGCTTGCACCTGTCACCCCTGGCCTTTTGGATTTTGGCAGAGGCTCTTGCCACACCCATAGTGCCTTTATTAGGCAAGGCTCATAAGGCAAACCCACATCCATTCATATCACAAAGGATGAGGAACTTAGAGTGATGCTACTCAACACCAGAGGTCTAGACCTCAGGATACACGCACTCAAAACTCTACCTAACATTATGGACATCGATATCTGTGCAGTAACAGTAACCTGTTTCAGGTTTCCCAGGAGCACACCAGCACTAACAAGTTATACCTGTTACCATTCTTGTCGGCCCCAACACTTGGAACAGACAACAAAGAAGGGGGAGTATCGATATTCATCGCAGATTACCACACCTCCACATTGGTGGCAAAGAACCACATAGGTGTTAAGCCATTGAGTACAGAAGATGTAATTGGGGACCTGGGGAACACACTTGATAGCAATCTGTCATTTGTCAACCACATGGCCAACATGGATTGAAAGACATGTTATATAGCCCAGGTAATCATGAAGGGATTCACATGTACGGCAGGGGAGGTCATTGTGCCTCTTTACTCATCCATCATCAGGCCTATAATTGAGTACAATGCACCTTTTGGGATGTACCTAACCAGACACGTACAGCAACTGATAAAGCCCAACAGTACCTCGTCAGGAGGATCAAAGGGCTCAAACAGATGCCATATGCTGCCCAGTTAAAGGAATTCCAGCTGGACTCAGTGGCATACTACCTGTTCAGAGGTAATCTGTGCCTGCCGTATACAGCCATGTCCAACCCAGACGTAATGAACATGCTGCACCTCAGGAAATCAAAGTCCCATACAGCCACACGCTCAGGAGACCTGAAACTCAGCACTGACATAAATAGGACATGCTGGAGGGGCATATTCCTAACCCAGAGGCTCACTTCACTCTGTAATGAATTCACAGTACAGGTTAGGCAGAGTCCCTCATTGACTCTCTTCCATAGGGATCTGGATGAGTGGATGGAGATCATAGTTGTACCCCAGGTATCACTTCTATGTCACTGTTAGACAGAGGCACAGTATACTAACCTCGGAAAAGGGCATAGCAGCATATAATTTAATTGGGTGGCGAGAGACAAACACATTCTACTTAGGCTTATCAATGCCCTAGGGAAAATAGCCTAGTATGAACCTATGCACCTATGTGTACTGTTATAGTACTTCTGCCATATGTTGCATGTGTGTGTGTTGTGGGGGATGCACAGGTAATGGCCAGATATTTCTGCACAGGCAACACATCTGAAACACTCTGGGTGTTCATCCCTACATACCCTACATACTGTATGTGTGTTGCCATCCAACCCTGTGATGTGGACACACATTACTCAGCCTGGATATACATATCCCAACAACACCACAAGCACAGTACACTACCTTGCTGTGTATGCATGTAATTGCACAGTTGTTCACTAGTTAGGACTGTGATGCTATCCATGCAGCCCACTGGGCCAGTGGAAGCCACAACACACACTGCTGGCCCCTTTGCAAAAGCTTACCACAGACATCCCACATAGTGCATGTACTGTACACACATATCTAACCCAGACCATATGCACACCACTTATTTATCCTGTCCAGTAGACTACAGATACAGGCACATTGTATAACAATAGCAGGAGGCTACTGCAGCACAGGGCAGATTCACATGAAGGCAAGGCATCTGTGGTCAGCAGTGTTAAGATGCTTCACATTCACCAAATGCACAGATATTGGCAACATTGTTGCAGACAGTTTAGGTGCAGGTACCCCCCCCCCCATTCTCCTACACAAGTGGAATTAGTTATCACAGATGACTGTAACCTCCCTATCCTCTCACATGTGCAGGTGAGGGCCACCCTCAACATTGCAGGACACATAGCATCACTGTTACAAAATGGTATCCCTGGATGTGTGCTACATTCACCCCTAGAGGACATAGCACCACATTACAGACTGATATTAATCCCTGGCCATACTACAGGATATGTACCTGAACAGTGCCATACATACACAGTGGTCCCACACCAATGAGGAGGAACCTCTACTGACCCTGGGAACTACTGCATCATATGCACAACTGGCCTTGTGTTCTAAGCTATGGAAGTTTTAAGTATGGGCAACATGTACAGCAATATTACATATGTATATATTTCAGGACTATGTACACACAACCTATCTCATGGACATACCTATAGATAGTGAACTATGATACATTTGGAGGTGTCACAGTATACACATGATTAACCTGCTACTTTGCATTACCTGTGTTTGTGGCAGCTGTTGCTGTGTCAGTGGTGCTGCTTGCTGCTTGCTGTTTGCTGCTGCTGCTGCTGCTGCTGGTTTTGCTGCTGGCTGTCTTTATATTTATTTTATTTCTCTCTCTGTCTCTCTCTCTCTTTCTCTGTAGGTTTTGTGCAATGAATGTATTGCATGAGTGGAGTGTGGGTACTCAATGCTTTTGTAGGTATCTGCATAGGTCCATGTGATGGCCTCTGCACCAATTGTAAGGCAGCATTTGCTAATTGCATGCAGCCAGGTGTGTACTGATTGCATGTCTCACTGTGATTTCAGGACACTGCTATAAAAGGGTATGTGAGATAGGCGTTGCCCTTTCAGATTGTAAGGGCGTGGACCATGCTGGTATGCTGTTGACAGTGTTCTGTGAGTGTGAAGCCTAGTACATCTCCCATGCTTCATGCTGTGTTGTAGATTCAGGTTGCTGCATTTCTCTCACCTGTTCCCTGTAGTGTGTGTATGCATACTGACACATACAACTATATTTCATATGTATTGCTATATATATATATATATATATATATATATATATATATGTGTACATATACATACTTTCATATATGTACATTAGCTGACATTATTGGGTACAAGCTAACAATTAGCAGGTCTGTTTCTGTTAACACTACACTAGTATGGGAATCCAGTGATTGGGACAGTAAAAGTCTGCCTGACATGCTTTGGGTAGTAGACATACTATATTGCCTTTATCTTCATTCCTACTATTACATGTTCTACTTATTTAGCACTATATTCCTGTATGAGAGTCATGTCTTGCTGGTAGGTCATACAGACTAGTGTTACAATGGTCTTGTGGTAGGGCCTACTAGTATGCTTGTATTTTGCTTTCAAATTGAGTACAGGGTCTATCAATCAAAAAGCAGTAAAGGGGTTAGTAGGTCTCACAGGAGTCAGGCTGTGTTGCAGATTCTGGCTGCTGCATTTATCTTCACTGTTTCCTGTAGTGAGTGTGTATGGATACTGACACCTACGACTATATTTCATATGTATTAATATATATTTATATATATGTATGTGTACATATACATACCTTCATATATGTACATTACCTTACATTATTATGTACAAGCTAACAATTAGCAGGGCTGTTTCTGTTAACACTGAACTAGTGTGGGAATCCAGTAATTCGGCCATTTAAACTCTACCTGAAATGCTTTGGGTAGTACACCTTCTATATTGCCTTTATATTGATCCCTACTATTACGTTATATTTATTTTAGCACTATATTTCTGTATGGCAGTCATGGCTTAGTTGTAGGTCATACAGACTAATGTTACCAAGGTCCTGGGTTTGAGACTGGCCGTGAAAATTTATTTTTCTTTCCAAACTTTCAAAATGAGTACAGGACCTGTCAATCAAAGTGCTGAAACCACCTTTAAGCAGTTAAAAGGGTTAGTAGGTCTCACAGGGGTCAGGCTGTGTTGCAGATTCTGGCTGCTGCATTTATCTTCACTGTTTCCTGTAGTGAGTGTGTATGGATACTGACACCTACGACTATATTTCATATGTATTACTATATATTTATATATATGTATGTGTACATATACATACCTTCTTATGTGTACATTACCTTACATTATTATGTACAAGCTAACAATTAGCAGGGCTGTTTCTGTTAACACTGAACTAGTGTGGGAATCCAGTAATTCGGCCATTAAAACTCTACCTGAAATGCTTTGGGTAGTACACCTCCTATATTGCCTTTATATTGATTCCTACTATTACATGTTGTATTTATTTTAGCAGTATGTTCTTATATGGCAGTCATGGCTTAGTGGTAGGTCATACAGAATAATGTTACCAAGGTCCTGTGTTCGAGACTGGCAGTGGGAATTTATTTTTCTTTCCAGGTTTTCAAAATGAGTACAGGACCTGTCAATCAAAGTGCCATAAAGGCACTTTTAAGCACTTAAAACCAGGTCTGCGCTCGTTTGCGCGGAGCTGACGCATGTGCACTGGCGGTGAGCTCAGCTAACACACGCGCACACCCGCGCTATTTTCTTTGAAAGAAAAGAAAAAGGGGTGACAGGAAAGTGGTGAAAAGGGGTCACAAAGAGGGTAAGACAGTAGGGAAACAAGCGTGGGATTTGCAGGAAGGATGTGGGTAAGGCCCATAGATGCCCATGTCTTTAGCAGCAACAGCTGTGTATTTCTATGTATTTTGGTGGGACATTTGAAACCTTCCACCCCTGAGAGAGGTGTCAGGACAACATTAATATTTGTTGTAAAGCCAATTGTAATTAACAGTTTCAATGTCCAGCGGACATGTGTGCGACATGGACAGCTATGTATGGGGCGTAATTTTTTTGTGGGTACAGAGTGCCCTTTTTTTTTTTTTTGTATGTATGGTATGTCAGGTGAAGGAAGTCAGTATAGCTGGGGAGGTAGGTTGGGTAGGTTAACAGACAAGACAGACAAGACGCATACAGGGGCGGTGTATGACACAAGTGGGGGGTTACACAATTGACGGGGACGGAGGTTGGGATATCCAAGGCGCATGAGCCCACAGATGGCAACAGTGGAACTGATATCCCCACCCATAGGCAGTTGCCACTGTTCCTTCACAGCCCAGGATGGGGCTGTGCTGGGGGCTGTGCAGGCGGGACAATGGGCATGCCTGTAAGCTGTGCCACCCGAGCCTCGAGCTGGCGTAGGGGCCCAAGAACAGAGTCTTGGATCTCCCTTCGCACCACAGACCGGACACCTTGGAGGGTGAGTGGACGTACTCCTCCAGCCATGCTTGCAGAGGGGGGACGGGCCCCATCCCCTGCAGTGCTTCCACCCGAAGGTGGCACAGGGCCACCGGAGGAGGGTCCGGCCTGGGCACTAGTGCCAGGTGCAGTCGCCAGCTGAGGTGGGAGAGGTGGGTCCGCTGGGACCTGCCTTCCCAAGCATTCTAGGTTTGTGGGTATGTTATGCTAGTTTGGGTTAGTGGCATATTATTCCATTCCAATTAGTTGTAACAGCATGCATTGGTATTCCCATTAAACAAACACCCAGATATTAACACCATTGAACAACGGGCATATCAATATCACATGCATTATTTGAACAGAAATACACAATCAAACAACATGCAGGGTTGATTAATGGCAACAGGCCATCAGGTTTGCAGGTATGAACAGGGCACATGCACAAACAGACATGCATATATTTGTGAACAGGACAAATGTTCACATACCAATATTTAGTGAGTGTTTTAATTTGCAATTATAGGGTGGGGTGGAGAAAGAAAATGATGACACATTCATAAGTTATACATTGATATACATTTGTAATAGGTACACAATTAACTTGAGGCTAATGTTTCAAAATGATTTTTATTTGACTGTCATGCTAGACCTGTTACAGATACATCACTATCCTAGTTATTTTGAATTTGATCAGATACATCATCCTGCTACACTTCGATGACAGGACAGGGGACACCTATGGCTGTTTAGTTTGTCAGACAATCATTCATTCTATTCTGCAAATTGTTTACTGTCATCACCATATACAGATTTTGGCTTAAACATTCAAGATTCAGACACACTGAAATCAGTTTGGGATGTTAATTTGTAATTCCCACATGCATTTAGTTCTGTAGAAACACACTGAGGCTTATATATTTGGGGGTTATTACTACTTTATTTATTGATACATGACCCTTTCTGTCACTCTCACAAATCCTGCAATTTCACAGTTCAGGTTGGTACTTTTAGGCTTTGTTCACATATTAGACCTGTGGTGATTCAAACACTTTCCAGCAGCCTCACTTCTGTCATGATTCAGCATTTCAACAGGGGATATATCTCACATGTGATTACCTCGGATTCTGGAGCTGTACTCTTGAGACTACTGCAGGTTATACTATATTTAATTAATGGTGGGACATCTGTATTACAGCACTATTTATTTCTATCAATTATATTTCCAGTTACACTTGCATACTGCTGAACTTGTTGCAGCCATACCTGCAGATTTTCACTTCTTGCTTGCACATTATATTTCTTTTAATCAATACAGTGCAGTGTTCTGATACGTGCTACACTATAATATTTATTTATAAGTACTATGTGGGGTTACTAACCTGCATGGTGGTGCAGCCGCACCAGCCTGCGGTCATGCACCCTTCGGTTCGCAGAGCGGACACCTGCAGCTGTAATACAAAACAAGTAATGTTGGAATACACATCTCCATGGTATCAGCTAGTTGAATTCCTTACATACATGAGTAAAATGTAACTTACTCAGTAGTGGGGCATTGGGCATATCCCGGGCCTCCTGGATCCATTGGGTCAACTGGTCTTGCTTACGCTGCTTCAGGTCCGCATGGTGGTGACGGACCTGCTCACCAATGCGTGGAATGCCAGTAGCACTAGTAAGATTATGAGCCAACTGGTCCCATGCCTCCGCCCTGTACGCTCCCCATGAGACCTGGCCCTGCATGAGTTGGGCCTCATGATGGTGAACTAGGAGCCAGACCATGTATCTGGACTCCTCAACGCCCCACCGCTGTGCTCGAAAGCAACGTCCCTCCCCTACTCCACTCATTCTGCCTGCAGGTCTGTTCTACAATCGGTTCTGCTGTGTATTCCCGCCTATGGGGCTTATATATGCCGCTTTTCCCACACATTTCTCTGATTGGCCATTTTGGAATTGTATCTACTTCACAGAAACTGCTTTATCATGCTTCATTCTGGATTTTATCCTATATATATGCTATTTCTGCATTTCTAAGTACTGCTGTCATGGCTTAGTGGTTTGGTACCTTGACTCTAGTGCATGGTATTCTGGGTTCGAATCGGACCACTGATGTTTAATTTTCATGACTGTCTAGACATGAGTTGTGGACCTGTCAATCAAACATGCCAAAAGCACTTTTAAGCACTTATAAGCAGGTCTGCGTTTCGGCGGAGCTAGCATCTTGCGCACTGACAGTTAGCTTGTGGGAGCGGCGCGCAAACGGTGTGCGCTGGGATAAACCTTAATTGGCTGGTAACACACATGTTAAGCTGAGCACAGCTCGTCGCACACAGTTTGAGCCTGTTAAACCAGTGCTTAGCTACGGGCAAGCAATTTGCAGCCTTTTAAACACTACTCAGCTACAAGCACTCTGTCTCACTGCAGCTTAGCTATCAGTACATTTCTAAATATTTTTATTATTGTGTTACTTCAAAATATATGCTCCATTTCATTCCATTTTACAAAAGGGTATACTTTTACATTTGTACAATACTGTCAGGGGCCTTTTTAGTGCTTATTTACAAAAAAAAAAGGTTGTTGTGTGGGCTCGAACCCTGCCTGCCTACTCTTAAGCCGGCAACTCTACTGCTAAGCTATTACTTCTTGGCTTACTTTGCATATTTAGTTCTTATATCCTTCTCCACTGCCTGCTAACTGCAATTGTGCTAGTAGCACACCCGCGCACATGAGCGCACACAGTAGCACACATTTATGGGGTTTAAAAAAATAAAACAGTTTTTATTTTCATTTTATAGCATCTGTTCACTTTGTACACTGATGGTCTGTGGGGGAATGTGTTGTGTAGTGTGTTTATTTACATTTCCATGGCCTCTCTCGTGGCTGTTTACTTTCAGCCATTCTACACTTCCGGGGGCGTGTCCGCATGCAGGGCTTAGCCTACGGACACGCCCCCTACTACGGTCCGTGTAAGAGTTACAGTGTGATTCAGCATGCCTCATGCACCTCATGCATATGCATGACATGCTGACATCACACCGTTTAACTGCAGCCCCCGTGTAAGAGTTATAACTCTTACATGGAGGCTTCCTGAATCTGGCCCAGTGTCTTTATGTTCAAGGATAACATCTATAGACAGAAAGATGGCGTAGCCATGGGTACATCTTGTGCCAACAGCTACGCCAATATGTTTCTTGCACATTGGGAAGAACATACATTATTTATACAAAATTTCTTTGAGAAACATGTGATATTTTACAGACGTTTTGTGGATGATGTCTTTATTCTTTGGAAAGGGACACCCCAACAACTTGAATCCACATACCTAATCATGAACAATTTAATACCATATCTTAAGTTTATCATGAAGTTTTCAGAGGATAGAATTGAGTTTCTAGACTTATATATAGAGAGGCTACATAATAATTTAATTAACACTGGAGTTCATCGTAAAACATGTTATGTTAACTCATTGCTTCTAAGATCCAGTATGCACCCTCCTTTTGTCTTTAGAAATATTGTGAAAGGACAAGCTATTAGAGCTTCCAGACTGAATCCAATGGAAGAGGGATTTCACACTGAGATAAATGATTTGAAATATAGACTATTAAATAGAGGATATAAAGTCGAGGAAATACATTCTAAGATAGACGAAGTGTACAATTTACGTTCCACTTCAGCTATGCCATACTTTGGATCCAGCAGTGCTAGCTATAATGAGAAACAAAATATGAGTGAATCTTTCACTAAATTCTCCACCTTCTTTTCATCTGATCATATAGAGATTAAGCAGATTATAGACAAACACTGGGGTATATTACAGATAGATGAAGAAATTAAACAGATAGTAGGAGAAACACCAAGGTTTATCTTTAAGAATAAACACAACTTAAAAAGAATGTTATGCCATCCTAAATTTGATAGGAAATCTATACAGAATGGATGCACAAGACGCTGTGGTCGCTGTAATTTCTGTTGTTACATAGACAGTAAGACAGAATTCTTTCATCCTGATCAACAGAAAGTTTTTAATATAAGAGCTGAAGCCAGCTGCATGACTTCTCATGTGATATACCTAGCTGTTTGTCAATTATGTTCATCCTTCTATGTTGGTAAAACAAATCGACCACTGAGGGATAGGAATAGGGAACATGTATATCACATAAGGAAAGGTACATTACATAATGCCCTTGCCAAGCATGTAGCATTAAATGACGACACACATAGATTTGTGTTCAAGGTACTTCAAGTAATTACTCCCAACTCTAGAGGGGGTGACATTAAGATATATACAGAGAGTAAGGAAACTGAATGGATAATTCTACTAAGATCAGATAAAGGATTAGGCCTCAATGATAGGGCCTGTATCAAGCCAAAATTAAGACAGCGTAGAAACATTAGTTAAACCCCCTAGAACTAGTTATTCTATCTCTCTGTAAACGAATTGTCTTTTATATCACTACCATGTCATTACGTCATAGATTTAGTTACCACATGTAGTGTGGTTACTTTATTTTATAAGACATTATATTAATTTATACATACATATATATGAAATTTTATATGTTAGACATTAACCATACTTGTCTATAGAATCTTTCTCACACTAACATATATTTTAATTACAAATATATATGTACTAACTGATATGTTTTTTATATATATTGTTATATATAACTTTTTATATATGTGTTTCCTATGTATACTTTATATATGAGATTGTTTTTAAATGGATTTATCTTTATCAGATTTGTATATTAAGCTGGGTCTTTGATGTCTGCCTGCTTCTTTAAATAATCATACCAATTAACTTACTTGATTGATTAATTGTTTAAAACCTGTGTATATATAAGATGTGGAATCTTAGAATGAATGTAAGATCTGATGAAGCTACACAGCGAAAGCGCTTATCTTATTAATTATTGATAATAAAGTACTTTGAACTTTAAGTGTTACACTTGTTTTCGCTCAGTCCTGCTATTTTGATTTAGTATAACTTTGATTTATACTGCTTGCACGAGCGTTTACCAGCATAGCAGCAGCCTCCATTAATTATTCTAATAATGACTAATATCTCATGAAGAGTGGCTAATGGGTTAGGAAGCAAAGTGGCATCTGCATGCTAAGAGGACATGATGGGTATCTGAGTGAAAATATCATTGTAGGATAAAAAAGGGCTTGAGTAATGAGGAGTGCTTATGAGGTTTTATGAAAAATACAAAATATTTTATATATTTAAATTAATAAAACAAAATGAAATATGTTAATGTCTTGCAATTGTGGTCTAGAGAATCAGTGGATGTTGGAAGAAAAACAACACTAGACACACTTTGATAAGACCAATACAGATGCAGACACAACTATTTCTTTGACTTACACTGTTTTAATATTAATAATATTCTAGGATTGAGCATAATGTTTCATGAATAGTAGTTTCTTTATGACTGTCTTAAGTGCCATGTAAAAGCTGCCATGATTTGTAGGGCATGCACAGTTTGGGACTACAGACTGCATTTATTAAGGAGTTTTTTGTAAAAATGTTATGAAAAATATGTTTTCCATATTTACATTTATTATATAGAAACTGAGTGTGATACAGTCATGTTGGGGATGTAATATGCAAGCTGTGAATGTTACTTAAAAATGTCTTTATAATATATTTGGTATATCAGCACTATTTTCATATCAAAATTAATATTGCAAAAATGTGTGGCCTACAGACAAAGAAACAGTGTTATGTTGTACACAGCATTATGGCACACAATTCATTCACATATTGTTGCCATCTAACATGCATGGTTCTATAGATTAATGTTGTTTCGATATGCATAATTTGCATTGACTGGGTAATATCTTAAAAACAGCAGTGAGGTGCCCACTCTTGTGGTAAGTCAATGGAAAGCTCTTGAACAGACAGGCAGTTCATTCACGGATATATTAGGTCTATCTTGCATGATTACAGAAATTTCACTTGTTTGACAGTAATAATAATAATAATAATAATAATAATAATAATAATAATAATAATAATGCATTTTGGCAGGTAAAATAATTTTCATTAATACATTTGCAATATAATTTCAACATTACCAGACTTCTGATATTAAATAACAATACAAAGCCCATCATATTTTGCATTTTTATAACTAGCATTGTTAATGACATATTGAAAATTACATGATGTGTGCTCTTTGCAGAGAATTTGGGACAAAACCTCTCAGAAAGCAAGTGATTATCTAGCTTAGAAGACTTTAGAAAGCAAAGGAATTAATTAGTTTCCTGCTGCTACTCACGACTGAATGAGTTTGATACCATGTCTCACCCTGTTCTCCTCAACAAACTCTCATAACTAGGCCTAAGCAGCACTGCCTTTCAGTGGTTTTAAAGTTATCTCAACAGCCATACACAATCTGTCAAATGGCAGGATTTCTACTTACCAGTATAAACTGGAGTAGCACAGGTGTCAAGACTAGGATTCCCCCTATTTAATATATTCATAAATGACATTTACAAGGCAGCAAACATGCAAAATCATACAATATGCTGCCAACAATAATATTGTTTGCTCAATCACAGCACTATCCCAATTCTAAACAATCATTCAAGACTCCTTCTCTTCTACTGAGATCTCACTGGAACATTCCTAATTACTTTTGAATTCCAAAAAACTAAATTAATTGCATTTACTTTCAATAGCCTCACACCCACTGGTACTGCATTAAATGTAATCTCATCTAATAACACCAAAATAGAACAAGTTACCCATACCAAGCTGCTAGAAGACAAATGTAAATCTGACCAGCACGTCAATGCTGTTGTCAAAAAACCCACCAAAACTTAGTGCCACATTACAAAGCTAAAGTCCTCACTGACCACAGCAGGGAGGTTGCTGCAATATTCCTCATTTCCTAGACTGCTGTATGCATCAGTAATTTTTACTAATCTTCAGACTGCACTAATGAACAAGCTTGAACAGTGTTATAAAGTTACATCCAGCCTCTCAAGCTGAACCCATTATTGTATTCCCTTGCAGAACCTGAACTGGCTAGAACTGTCACACATTATATCATACACATAGCTCATAATGGCACATGAAGTACTACACCAAGCAATACAATAAAATGGTACAAACCCAAAAAGAATCTTTGGTCAAAGGACCAACACCTAATAGAATCCCACACGTCCATCCACTAACACTGATCAAACACATCAACCTGCAGTTAGTTGAACACCTTCCAACCATTGACCCAATAATTTTCAACATAAGCATAATTGATGTAGTATATGGAAAATATATATATATATATATATATATATATATATATATGTGTGTGTGTGTGTGTGTGTGTGTGTAAATGTGCATATATATATATATATATATATATATATATATATATATATATATATAATATATATATATATATATATATATATATATATATATATATAAATATATATATATATATATATATATATATATATTAATATATATATATGTATATATATATATATATATATATATATATATATATGTTTAGCTAGATAGATATATTGTTGGCTACTGACAGTACATTGATGAGGCAGTTTGTCAAAGAATGGAAAGGCAGGTGTAGCTGATTGAAAAATCAGTTGACCGAACAGTACTGGCTTTTCATGAGTGATACTGTACTACAGCGTGGAGTAGGAATTTGTCCTTTTCTCCACTATAGTGCATATGTATTTAGCTGGCAGTGTGGGGGCAAAACATTTTTTTTTTAATTTCTTTGTTAGACTAAATGTTTTTGTTCTCAGAGATTTGTGGTTCATGGTAGTGTCATTTTGATTAAATGTGATGCACCTCCCCTCTTTAGTTCTGGCCTGCTCTGAAGACGATAAGACTACACAGATGGAGTAGAAAACTACAAATCCCTTTTCCTTCCAGGTCCTTACTGATTCAGTGCACTACAAGGATTTCATCAGCTTCCAGGGACCAAGTTTGCAATGCACCAGCCTTCGATGAGAAGTAGATGCTTCCTTGTAACAGCTATCTGAGTTTGGATTTCACTGGGAGAATGGAGTGTTGGATTATGATTTTCCAGTTTCTGTGTGGGCACTGACTGCACTTTGATTGGCCAACTTATTTGGGAATGGAACCTATAGGCTCTAAATAACAAGAGGCTTGCTCAGTTCATCTCACTGCTATTCCACACTTTTTTATTATTTTAGGTCTTCAACAAAAAAGTCTAATACAACAACTAAGACAACCTTTTCATCCTTGTTTTATACTATATAAATGTCAGCGCTTTGCTTGTCACAAGCAAGTTGTACAACTGTAATTGATTTTGCTACTGCTTTATTTCACACAGTGAGATCATTGCCTTTTCCTAGCTTATTGTCTTCTCATGGACATATTACTGAAGTTTTGTTCTGCTGTCTGTTGCATTATTGAGTTTAAATAAGGTTGCACTATTGAACTCTATTGATATTGTTCACTTTTGCCTTACTGACTGCAGTGGAATTAAGTTTAAATAATTGCGTAATGTTAAACCTTGTTGCTTCGGTACTGTTGCTCACTACTGGCAATATTTAAAGTTATACTGCAGTACTGCCTGCTTCTTATACTAGGTACCAAAAAAACAAATTATGTTATTATTTCAGTACTAATTGTACTTTTTGATCATTAGTGATGTTGCATTTCGGCTTCTTACTGATTAGTATTGTGTTGCAGCATTTAAAGCTACTGCTCTACAGTACTGCACTAGAGGGTACAAGGTTACTTTTGGGATATACTTTTATTACTTGGCTGAATGCTATACTTATACTGCAGTGAAACTATCTGCTTTACAGTTACAGCACTTGAAAACATGCATTTAGATTATCTATAGCTATTATATTTATTGCACCTTGGCCCATTGAGACAGACTATTGATTACTTAATGTTTTTACTAGCTAGGCAGAGATTACATGTGTAAAGCCATTTGATTTAAATGTGCTACTTCTTACACATTCCTTTATTGATAATACATATTTCTGTCACTTTTACATTTCTTTTTTGCGCTTAGTTTTACTACAGCAGTCACAAATCATTAGTTTACCCTTTAGCTATATCCTATATTATCACTTTTTTTCCAGCCCAGTCAATTATCCTCCTGTGTGTTATACCAACAGGAAGTTATTAACCTGTCCTGCTTTGTTTTACACCTTCACCTGCACTGGCCAGTTATGGAATCTCAGTCAGCTTTTGTCCTTCTCTATCCAGGTAGATATCAATAGGTATCCTCAGGCAGTCTAGTCGCTGTCTTATGCTTACCAGAAACTATTACTACCTCACAATGATTCAGTAGGTGAGAGGTCTAAGTATTTACTTACTTTAGAGGCTGCCATCTCACCTCAGAACACATTCATTAAGCACAATATATATATATATATATATATATATATATATATATATATATATATAAATATATACATATATATATATATATATATATATATATATATATATACACTCAAAGCACAGAAAAATTTCACTAAACAAACTTATGCTGAAGTTGTTGAGAGCATTGCGTAAGCCTCTTGGGCTAAAGGCTAAGAATTCTCAGACATTAGTTCACGCAGGAACACACCCACTTTTATCCATCACATCCACAGCTAGTACACATACCGTTAATATTTATTTTTTATTTAACATTTGTTTACCGCAAAAGTCTGACTTGGAATGAGCCAATTTTCAGCAGAGGCCCAGGGAGAAATGCTCCAGACACATGTCTTTGTAACATGGGAGGAAACCAGAGCACCTGGAGGAAACCCACACGAATGCAGTGAGGACATGCAGAGTCCACACAGAAGGCACACCACTCAAGAATCAATCCAGAAAACCCCTTGCTGTAATGTGGCAATGCAAACCACTGCACCACTGCACCATCCAGTAATAGTCATAAAGGTACAGACTCCACAGTAATGATTAAATAACAGGCGATTCAATTGTCAGGCATATGGACAGTACCCTCACGAAAATGAATAAGAATTGGGTGACAGTTAGCTGTTTTTCTGGAGCCAGGAGCCAGGATGCAGCAAAGGCTCTTAGATGCCTTCACCCTGATAAATAAGAATAGGACCTGATGGTGGCTCACATTGGGATGAATGACCTTAGGGACTCTACCCTTTTACAGAAGGATATGATTCACCTTGTATGCATGTGTCTGAGTCAGGAGAAACATTGGTCTTGAGTGGTATTTTGTTATCAGCCAAAATGATGCAGAGATTCAAAGATAAGATAATTGGCTTTAATAATTGGCTATGTAGCTGGTAGAAGTTTAGGGGATCCAGTATGTGTCAGCTTAGGATCAGATGGCTGACAAGCCTTACTGCTTTTCCAGGGATAGTTTGTACCTCTCTATCCAAGGCTTTTACATTCCAGATAATGCATTTGCTGCTTCCATAATACATTTTTAGATTGAAATTCCAACCTAGCAAATTCTAATTTGGAGCACAATAATGTGACTCTACTCCGTGTTAACAGTGTTAACAACAAAAAAAAAAAAAACATTATATATGCCTGGACGTGAGGTTCTCATGCAAATAGAACACATTCATATATGTACTGTTACAGGGTCATGGTTTCAGGGCAATGAAAGCACTCCCTCTCTTCATGGGTATAGTGTCTGTCATATCATCAGACCTACTTGCAATTATGAGGAAGTATAAAAACTTTTCAGGGGCATGATCACCTCACTACGGATTCCTCAGGATACCACATTTGTACTCCCAAATGTCAAAATTAAGATAAATAAGACTAATTAGAACTTCATAGCTAGCTATAGAACAACCCATGTCCCCTTTTGAGCATGATATCAATCTTAACTCATTAACTGAATTCTCCATTAAACCCAATACGTTTCTACTGGGGGACTTCAATTATCCATCAATAAACTTCTAACCTACACAGGCAATGCTCATCATACCCAAAACTACCCTAACATCATAAATACTAAGCCTTTTTTTTACAAATACTTACCCATCCTTCTAGGGACCCCAGTATCCTTGAGCTAGTCCTCACAAATATGGCTACTTCTTGTGCATCTGCATATGTATCATCCTGTCAAATCAAACCTTACATTAGTGACCTTTTCCTTTAAAACTGATGACATTTACTTCTCAAAACCATATTTTCTTCCATTACTTAATGACATAAACAAATTCCACTGTAATGCTCCTCTGATAGATCCCATTGCTAAAGCTGCTGCCTATGCCTCTGAGTTATACTCCAATGCATATAGTTGTATTGATAATGCAGTCCCTATCAACACCACATATGTTAAGACATATAAAAACAAACCCACGTGGTGGAATAACAATATAAATAAATCATATAACAACAAAAATAAACTGCTTAATGCTTCTATTAGATTTCAGTCCACTTACCTTAAGAGCACACTTAAGCAAACTAGTAAAGACTGCAAGGGAAATATTAGGAAGCTCAAAGATGAGGATAAACTTAAAATAGGTATTAGAACCAAAAATAAATATACATCTTTCATTACCTGTGTCAGAAAGTTTAAAACTAGCACCCAAAAATTTTGTAGCTAGTCCACAATAATACTACACATTCTGATTTAAATGAAATAGCTAATAACCCAGCTGACAAATTTAGTGCAAATTTTACTCTACCCACAGTTATAGCCACCCCTATAATTACCAAGGAACATGTTCCCACAGCCCAGTCAATAGTGAACACCTCATGCATAGGCCCTGATAATGTACCAGGATGCTTGATTATCACTGCCAAATGTGGCCTATCAGTACCCCTACTTAACCTCTTTAATGAAAGTCCCTTCACTGGTTATATATACTCTTGAAGCCTCAAAAACATCCTCTATAATGCCATTACACAAGGGTAGCCCAAACATAGCCTGTTATTTATAGACTGATTTATCTCACTAAAATAATATGCAAAGCTGTGGAGTATATTATATATTCCCCATGTAAGCATTATTGATGACTTGTAAGTATAAATATAAATAATTACGTTGTGTGGTGGACAGCTAACTGGTTGACAGAACCCATGTGGTTAGAGTCACAGGTACCACTTTTGAAAGCAAAATAGTTACCAGTGGTATACCATGTGGCTCAGTGTGGGATCTTCTCCTATTTGGTATATAATTCTCAGACCTTCAAGCTCAGACTCCTGGCCTATGTTTATCTAAGTCTGCAGATGACTGTAAACTGTATGTTGGTATTAGATCTTCCACTGACTCAGAATTACTCCAGCATAGATAAGACCTTGTTAGCAACTGGAACAAACACAGCTGTAGCAAATTAAATGTGAAAAATGTAGCATAGTTCATTTTGGTAAACAAAACATTTTCACATACCATACAGGTGGCAAGCATCTCCAGTCAGGCACTGTCGTAAGGGATCTAGCCACTCTTGTTGATAATTCCTTATTGAGTGGCCATTGTGTCTGTATAGTACTTTGGAAAACTTTCTTTTATCGCATCTTATTTCCAAAGACATCTCCACAAGATCTAAAAAAGTGCTAATTCCCCTTTACTTAGATCTCATTAGACCCATTTTTGAATATAATGTACCTTTGGGCATGTATTTATGTGAAATATCACTGAACTTGAGAGTCCTCAGAGATTTTTGACTAAAAAGATCAGTGCTCTCAAAAATTTTAGATGTTCTTCACATAGAACAGTGTTGCAGTTGCCTAAGTTATATGAGTTATATCTTGCATAGGATGTAACAGCCGACGAGCTTCCAAACTTCAGGTCACCCTGCATGTACCCGAACTATTAGTCAGCTTGAGCTGAGCTGATTAAAGGAGTGCCAAGCTCTTCAGATCTTTCCAGCCATGGAGAACACTCCTCTGTTGGTTTTTGAGGATAGATGGTTGGATTGTGCTGGCCTATTGCTGGGCAGTTAAGTTCCCTTTGGGGAAAAACCCTTCTACATATTGTTTTTACTGTTTAAACTTACTTTCCTGTGTAGGAAAGTATTGTTAAGCTCAGTATACATGCTTTATTGACTGTTATTCTACTTTACTGTACTTTTAAGTGGGAGTGCACTTTTGTTTCAGATAGTTTGGCAGTTAGTTTAAACATTCTAATAGATTTTTCTGTTGATAAACTGTGTTTAAATTACTCTGTGGGGCTGAGTAAGTGTATTAGAGTTCTTTTCACTGTGTTTTTACTAAGAAAAGTTACTTTTTCCTACTTTTTATATTTTACCAGCTTGTGCTGCTTAGTTTACTTGAGAAAGAAGCATCATTTTTATCTTGACATATTACAAATTACCAGTCCCATGGTTGGTTCTTCTCCCAGCAACAAAAAAAAAAAAGTTAACTAAACAACCTCTGCCACTACAGGAGGCTAAAAATGTTAACTAAACAACCTCTGCCACCACAGGAGGCTAACAATTTGGCAAAGCTGGTTCTGCAGTCCACTCATCTTTTTCCCCAAATTGCTCTGGTATTGTCTATACAGCTACTATGGGCTGTGATTAGCTGTGTCCCCAACAATTGCTGGGGTCCACTCAGTAGGTGAGGGATAGCTGCTCTTATCAGCCTTGGGAAAGGTGCCCCTGCTTAGCCAGAATGTCATGCCAATCCCTGGAAAAGCTACTGCTGCAATTAATAAGCCTATTTGTCCCAAATTCCCTGTTTAAAAAAAAAAAAACAGAAAACTAAGCACTTATCTTCTCCTGCAACAGTTCCTCTGGACAGGAGTAGTTTATTAGGTCTAACTAGGTCTGAGTGTGGTACAGGCTATTGAATATTCTTATAATATAAGATGGTTTCTGGTGAAAGAAAACAGGTATTCCTATTTTCCTGAACAGATTCAATAAATTGAATCTGGAGAGCAATATGACGAGACAGATACAAGATTTTATTCTCAGATTTCTGATTCAGAGTCAGAGGAGAGCATGGTATCTGAATCTCTCTATGATGGATTCTCTTTCTCTGAGAATACTTCAGAGTGTACAAGTGTTTTTAATGGAAGAACACTGATGTTTTTCAGTCCCTCAGAAAATACTCTGAGCTGCTGCAGGTGGAATTCCCAAAGCTTACCCATCCCTTAGTGCTGTCAGCATTGGAGGATGTGTTTGCAACATCTTGTGGTTTCCTTGAAAGCCAACCTGCTGCACACAAGAAAGCAGATATATACTCATCCCAGACCTGACACAGCAGTTATAGCTTTATTCAGTCCAGCTGTTGCCAAGCATTTTGTTATTTCTAATCCTTCCCCTTCAGACAAGAATGATAAAACAGTTAATACATTTGGGGAAAAGTGTATGTTTCTATGCTTCCGCAGCTTTAATTTTTAAATTTTTTAATTTTCAGGCTCATATGTTAAAGTTTATTCTGACTGTGAAAGTACGAGGAATGTTTTACTTGCGGTTCCCTCCTGTGAGGAAAATATCTGCATTGTGAAGTTTAGTTTCTTCCATTTCTCAGGTCATGACTCATCATTTAAAGTCTATATATGACTCTATAGACACTACATCCAGGGCTGTTGCCACTGGTACTGTGTTGGGGAGGTTTTCCTGGCTGCAGTCTCAGAACCTCCCAGAAGAAACAGCCTTTCTTCCACAGGAAAAAATGATCTATATTTAGATATATATTCTAGAAGGTTTCCATTCAGACATCTGTTACTGTGAGAGAATACCTCAGGATTCTGGGTTTCATGGCATCTATGATTTTCAAGATTCTTCTGGCAAGACTTCACATGAGAAAGATATAATAGTGTCTGAAGTCACACATTATCTTTTTAGATTCCAATTCTGTGATTTGTGAGAACAGATATTATTTTGTGCAGACATCAAATAGCCCTGAATCCAAGTCTTCCTTTCTTCCCTCCTCCTCCAAATTAACATCAGAGATGCCTCGGACTTTGCTTGGGGAGCAGTGCCAAGGGCAATGAAATTACAAGGTGTCTGGGATAACAAAGACAGACATAAACACATAGACATAAATTAATGCTTGCCCTTATGAAGGCACTCAACTCTCTGAATCACTATTGGTTCCCAGTGCCACTTCAAGTTGCTACAGACAATACTGCAGTGATATCATATATAAACAGGCAAGGGGAAACCAGATCTTATCACCTGTGCAGACTAGCCATGGTAGCATGGGATATAGCTTTTCAGGAGAATCTACTTTGCAAACATCCTGCATGTCATCAGAACAAAACTGTTTGGCAGACACACTGACAGGACTAAGACAGACCCTCATGAATGGAAACAAGATCAGGAGATCTTTCAAGGTTTGAGCCATCTGTGGGGAGTTCCTCAACTAGACCTTTTTACCTTCTCAGATGGAAAAATTCTGCTCTAGGACTTCATGCAAGAAGGCCTGAAAGACAGATGCTTTTTATTTTCCTTATGCAGGAATGCTCCTGTATGCTTTTTCTTCCTTTACACTTATATATAGGGTAGTTCTGAAGATTCAGAGGAATCCCCCAAGATTGTTGTTTTGACTCCCTTCTGGCCCAGGCAATAGTTTTTCTTTTTTCTGTTGGAAATGGCCAGGGACAATTACCACAAGCTTCTTTACATACTGGATCTACTCTCACAAGAACAGACTGCATGGATGATATGACTTTAATACCTTTTAGGCACCGGTTTACTGAGGACATGCAGTAGGTACTAATGGGGGCAAGAAGGCCTGCTGCTAGAAAATCATTTATAAGTAAATGGTAAAGTGTTTCTAATTGGTAGAAGGTAGAAAAACACCCACAAGGGCAGATACCAATAATGCAGAACCACCGCACGGCACAATCCACCTTCAATGTAGTATCGTTGTGTAGACCAAAAAACACTCCTTGGATATACAAACAGTATGAATTTATTAAGACAAGCAAAACGACTAAGCGCTTTCGCCAGCAACCTGGCTTCTTCAGAGTCGTTTGTTACATCCTTAAACACACATATATATCCTACATAAACTGATTTCATTGGTCAAAGACTCATTACTCCTGAATAATTAATTGATAATAATTAAAAACCTTACTAATACTTCATTATTGGTAATAAATTCACTTTTTATACATACATTCTTTCTCTTTTCAAAATATTTATCTAATAAATATCAATACAACTGTATTACCAAATATCTAATACAGAACAATACTAAAAATACAAAAATTGTTGTTAAAAAATCATTGTTAAAAAATCTATCTAATGATACCATAACTGACTGTGGTTAACAAACTAAATTATATAACTAAATGTTATAAAATACGTTTCAACCTTCAAATCTGCTGGGACCTAAGTTTTAACAGAGGTTTAAGGGAAATAAAATCATTTAGGCCAGGTGATCTACAAGCATCCAGCCTTAGCTGCCACTCTGTCTCTAAAGCTCCTACTCTACTAGAAACATCCCCTCCTTCCCCATAGTCCCATACTCGCCCTATAACAAAAAATATAAACTTTTTGAAAGATGCACATCTATTGCTGTGTAAGAAAAGCGCATTATGTAGATCCTTATTCTTGATGGATCTTATATGTTCAGCTATCCTGTCACGCAATTTCCTGACAGTTTTACCTACATAATACGCCTCACATGATGTGCAAGTTGCCAAGTAGATCACATTCTTTGTCAAACAGGTACAACGCCCAGGACATCCAATGGTGTATTTGTGCCCTTCTACACAAACATATGTCCCCTCATTTATGTATCTACAGCAATTACACATCCCACACTTTTTCATAACAGATTTATATATCTTCCTATTTTTCTTTTCCAAAATATTTTTCATGTTTTGGCCTCTACTATATACTATCACCGGTCCAGCTCCTAGTATATTCTTACTCTCCTCACACAAAACAGTATCCCATGCAGCTCTTAATATATTGGACAGTTCAGGTGACCTATGATTGTACTGCATTACACATCTTAGATCACCACTTTTCCCCTTTTGTTGTTCATTAATCAAATCAACACCACTACATAAAATAGGTGCATACCTACCATTTCTTTCCCTTAACACATCTTTCCTAACACTAAGGAGTAATTTCAAGGGGTAACCTCTGTCCAAGAACATCCCAATCAATTTAAATAACTCCTCTTTAAATATAGCATCATTGCTCACCAATCTTGAAGTCCTTATCATTTGTCCCCTGATTACTCCTTTGCGCTGATGAAAGGGGTGGCAGCTACTGTAGTGCAATAGTGAATTGGAGTAATTCTCCTTTCTATAGATGTTACTCTCAAATCCTCCATTCTTCTTAATAATCATTAAATCCAAGAAATTCATCCTTTCCTCATGCCATTTGAAAGTGAATTTCAAAAATCCAGTTGTTTCATTTAGATAATTAACAAACTCAATAGCTGATTGCTCATCCCCTTTCCATAAGATCAGGATATCATCCAAGAATCTATTATACATAATTACATTATCCGTGTAATATTTAGATGAAAAAATGTGTGCTTTCTCCCATGTCAAAAGCACTGCATTTGCAAACACTGGGGCACATCTCGCACCCATGGCTACTCCTGATACTTGCTGATGTAGCTCTCCCTCAAACAAGATGAAATTGTTTTTCAACACAAGCTCCATTAACTCACGCACGAAATTCGCCTTTGTCCCTTCTATCAACCCACTCACAATCATAGCCTCATAAAACATTTCTAATCCTTGTTCATGCGGTATGACAGAGAATAAGTTTACAACATCAATTGTAAGAAATCCAAACGCAACATTCCCTGTTTCTACTTTCCTCAACCTGTCCAGGCAGTGCCATGAATCCCTCACAATGTGTTGGGCTGCACCAACCACATCCTTGACAGCCACATCAACATATGCTGCAAGGGTTTCCGTTTTCGATCCCCGTGCTGAAACAATGGGCCTAAACTGTAATTTCACTGCCCCCTTATGAACCTTTGGAATACCAAACAGGCTAGGAAGTCTCGGATGTTCTACATGCAAATAATTGTATTCAATTTCATTGATATATCCCTGAAACAATGCATCGTGCAGATATAAATCAATTTTATAGTAGGCCCTATTGACCTCACCCCTTGAAACAGCAGCATATGTATCGTCACTATTCAGGATGGCAGACATTTGTGAAATGTAGTCAGTGTTGGTCATCACCACCATCCCTCCCCCTTTATCTGGCTTCATGAATCTATACAGTCCAGATTTCTTAAGATCATCCACCAATTCCCTCTCTTGCCGTGTTAAATTGTCGTTAACGTAGTGGACATTACTAAGAGTTTTCCGCATTTGTGTTTCAACTAACTTTTCAAAACCCAATATCTCAGAATTAATAGGAGGAATGAATGTACTCTTTCTTTTAAAATAACTTGTACTGTTAACAGGGTCTGTGTCTACTTCCCACACTAACCTTTCCTTGTTCGCAAAAAACATTTTCAAATTCATTTGCCTTGTGAACATTTTAACTTCCAACAACACATGAGCTACATCTAGTTTAAACATAGGTACAAAACTAACACCTTTGCAAAACAATTCAAAGTGTGTTTCACCTATAATCAGATCTGTATAATTGTAAATACAAAAACCTTTTTTCTTTAACAATTGATAGTTACTACCTTCAGTTGTCACAATATCATTGTTGTTTTCTAAAAAATTATCTACAATTTCCAAATCGTCTTTTTCAGCTGTAGGTGTCCCATCCCCAATGTGCCCAAAATCAATTGCACAACTTCCATTATAGTCCACGTGTTCCAAAACATATGATAATTCACCATCAATAATAATAGAATCATCAGATAAAGGGGGAGGGATGGTGGTGATGACCAACACTGACTACATTTCACAAATGTCTGCCATCCTGAATAGTGACGATACATATGCTGCTGTTTCAAGGGGTGAGGTCAATAGGGCCTACTATAAAATTGATTTATATCTGCACGATGCATTGTTTCAGGGATATATCAATGAAATTGAATACAATTATTTGCATGTAGAACATCCGAGACTTCCTAGCCTGTTTGGTATTCCAAAGGTTCATAAGGGGGCAGTGAAATTACAGTTTAGGCCCATTGTTTCAGCACGGGGATCGCAACGGAAACCCTTGCAGCATATGTTGATGTGGCTGTCAAGGATGTGGTTGGTGCAGCCCAACACATTGTGAGGGATTCATGGCACTGCCTGGACAGGTTGAGGAAAGTAGAAACAGGGAATGTTGCGTTTGGATTTCTTACAATTGATGTTGTAAACTTATTCTCTGTCATACCGCATGAACAAGGATTAGAAATGTTTTATGAGGCTATGATTGTGAGTGGGTTGATAGAAGGGACAAAGGCGAATTTCGTGCGTGAGTTAATGGAGCTTGTGTTGAAAAACAATTTCATCTTGTTTGAGGGAGAGCTACATCAGCAAGTATCAGGAGTAGCCATGGGTGCGAGATGTGCCCCAGTGTTTGCAAATGCAGTGCTTTTGACATGGGAGAAAGCACACATTTTTTCATCTAAATATTACACGGATAATGTAATTATGTATAATAGATTCTTGGATGATATCCTGATCTTATGGAAAGGGGATGAGCAATCAGCTATTGAGTTTGTTAATTATCTAAATGAAACAACTGGATTTTTGAAATTCACTTTCAAATGGCATGAGGAAATGATGAATTTCTTGGATTTAATGATTATTAAGAAGAATGGAGGATTTGAGAGTAACATCTATAGAAAGGAGAATTACTCCAATTCACTATTGCACTACAGTAGCTGCCACCCCTTTCATCAGCGCAAAGGAGTAATCAGGGGACAAATGATAAGGACTTCAAGATTGGTGAGCAATGATGCTATATTTAAAGAGGAGTTATTTAAATTGATTGGGATGTTCTTGGACAGAGGTTACCCCTTGAAATTACTCCTTAGTGTTAGGAAAGATGTGTTAAGGGAAAGAAATGGTAGGTATGCACCTATTTTATGTAGTGGTGTTGATTTGATTAATGAACAACAAAAGGGGAAAAGTGGTGATCTAAGATGTGTAATGCAGTACAATCATAGGTCACCTGAACTGTCCAATATATTAAGAGCTGCATGGGATACTGTTTTGTGTGAGGAGAGTAAGAATATACTAGGAGCTGGACCGGTGATAGTATATAGTAGAGGCCAAAACATGAAAAATATTTTGGAAAAGAAAAATAGGAAGATATATAAATCTGTTATGAAAAAGTGTGGGATGTGTAATTGCTGTAGATACATAAATGAGGGGACATATGTTTGTGTAGAAGGGCACAAATACACCATTGGATGTCCTGCGTACCTGTTTGACAAAGAATGTGATCTACTTGGCAACTTGCACATCATGTGAGGCGTATTATGTAGGTAAAACTGTCAGGAAATTGCGTGACAGGATAGCTGAACATATAAGATCCATCAAGAATAAGGATCTACATAATGCGCTTTTCTTACACAGCAATAGATGTGCATCTTTCAAAAAGTTTATATTTTTTGTTATAGGGCGAGTATGGGACTATGGGGAAGGAGGGGATGTTTCTAGTAGAGTAGGAGCTTTAGAGACAGAGTGGCAGCTAAGGCTGGATGCTTGTAGATCACCTGGCCTAAATGATTTTATTTCCCTTAAACCTCTGTTAAAACTTAGGTCCCAGCAGATTTGAAGGTTGAAACGTATTTTATAACATTTAGTTATATAATTTAGTTTGTTAACCACAGTCAGTTATGGTATCATTAGATAGATTTTTTAACAATGATTTTTTAACAACAATTTTTGTATTTTTAGTATTGTTCTGTATTAGATATTTGGTAATACAGTTGTATTGATATTTATTAGATAAATATTTTGAAAAGAGAAAGAATGTATGTATAAAAAGTGAATTTATTACCAATAATGAAGTATTAGTAAGGTTTTTAATTATTATCAATTAATTATTCAGGAGTAATGAGTCTTTGACCAATGAAATCAGTTTATGTAGGATATATATGTGTGTTTAAGGATGTAACAAACGACTCTGAAGAAGCCAGGTTGCTGGCGAAAGCGCTTAGTCGTTTTGCTTGTCTTAATAAATTCATACTGTTTGTATATCCAAGGAGTGTTTTTTGGTCTACACAACGATACTACATTGAAGGTGGATTGTGCCGTGCGGTGGTTCTGCATTGTTTCTAATTGGTGCCACAGCATAATCAGCACCATTCAGGGTTAGTGTTTCACTGATTTTACAAAATTTGTGTGATTTACTTTCCTATAGCCGGCCTTACTCCTCTATCAAGGTTCAGCTGTCAGCGCTTTCAAAATGTTTGGCCATAGACCCAGATTTAAGGTACTCTCTTGTCAAAATGTTTGTTGAAAGGAGTACTGCATAAGAGACCTCCAAGAAAACCAATGACTCCTCCTTGTGATCTTAACTTTGTGTTAGAAAAACTAACACTTGCACTATTTGAGCCAACTCATCTGTCTGACTTGAAAGTTCTTAACATGGAAAATAACCTTACTGATTGCTCTGATCTCTGCTTTTACAGTGGCGTGGTAAATGGTATCCAGATTTACTTTAAGCCAAACTGTCCATCTCCCTGTACTCTTCATTGACCTCAAGAATGAGATCGGCAGGATGCTCCATACCTCCGATGTCCACAGACAACTCAGATCTTATCCTGACAGAACAGAATCTTTCAGTGCTTTTAATCAGTTGTTCATTTCTTTTTAAAATAAGAAGAGACAGCCTCTGTCAAAGCAGACTATTTCCAAATGGCTGTCTCAGGCTATTATCTTTTGTTATTCCCACCATGACAAAAATATTCCAGAGCAGAGTCAAATCACATTCTACCAGGACCTACCTTCATCTGTGGCTTTTTGGAAAGGGTTGGACTCTAGAAGTGTTCTAGAAGCAGCAGTTTGGTCCTATGTGCATATTTTTGCAAGCACTACAAGCAAGATTCCTTCTCTAGGTCTTGATCAAGTGTTGTTAGGAGCAGTCTCCAAAGGCTCCTGGACCTTTCTCCTTCTACCTCCCAGTTGTTCTAAGCTATGGTAATCTACCCATATAGCTTAGGCTACTGCAGCAGTGATCAATGTGCAGATCATAGTATAGATTGTCTAAGTAAACTTACCATAACAGTACATATTTCAATTATCACTGTTGCAGTTGCGGCTCCCTGCCTCCATCCTCTGTTTTTTTTTTTGTTGTTTTTTTTTTTTTTTATGCCAGGGTGTGGACATTTCATTTTTGTCTTCCTAATAGTTATCTCTTATGAAAGCTTTGAAGGGCTTGGTATGCAACAAACCTGTCTTTTATTCTGCTCAGCTTGAGATGTGTAATGGTTTAGGTGTACAGCAGCTACCCACCTGCTTTGGAAGCTGGCTGTGTATTACAGCCTATGCAGGATATAACCCATATAGCTTAAGAGACTCAACAGTGATTTTTCAAACATCTACTGTTATGGTAAATTTACTTACACAACTGTATTGTATCAGGACAGACTGGTACCCTTGTCGCTGTATGCAGAGCCATGAAAGATCCAATCCACTTTGGCCTTCTATTCTTTCACAGTAAAAATGGTACCTCAAGTACCTGGTTAAAGAACTAAACCTTCATAAGCAGATCTATAAAACACACTGGCATGATAGATTCATATCCCTATGGAACAAAATTTCACTCTATGTCAAGTAAAGTAAAACTTTTCTACTTTAAAGATAAACCTCAATCAAAAATGGTTGCCAGTCAATAAACACTGGGAATGTGATGCTCCTGCCACTGCTAAATTAATCTAGCCAGTTTCCTAGGCATCAACCATAAAAAGATGACAAATTCAGAAGAAATCAAAGTAACCAAAATAGAGAACCCCCCTATTCTGACTATTATTGCAAAATTCTGAATTAAACATTAAACTATATACTTAGCTGCATGTGTGGCTCCTGACCGCATGACAAGTGAATACTCCAAATCCTGGGCCTAAAAGGAAGAGAAGAGAAATGTGAGAGTGGAAAGTTCCTTTATGTTAACTACTAAAATGTCTAACCAAGCGGATTTAATGGAAACTCAAACAACAAAAACAAAACTGTCACAGATAACTTCACCAGAAAAGGACAATACTACAAAAAGACAAAAAAACAAACAAAATGCAACAAGATACCATAAAGACAGCCTAAGATCCAAACAGGAGCAAACTTATTCCCTGGATGACCTAAAACAAGTTCTACAACCCCTACAGTCAGGAATTAAAAATTTCTCCCAAAAACTTCTTCTTAGGTAATAACCTAGATCAAATTGTACTCCGCAGGGAGCAAAGTGAGGCAAAAATACTAGAAAATGAAAAGAAAATTGAAGAAATGAACAAAAACCTTCAAGTGAGTACTGCGAACAAGAAGAAAATGCAACAAAAATTCTTGGACCTTGAGGCAAGAAGCCGCCGAAATAATATTATACTTCGAGCTTTCCCTGAAGCTATTGAACATACACAAATACCATCTGTTACAAAAGAAATACTCTTCATGCTGCTGGATGATAAAGAGCAACTAAAAGACTTTGCCATTGAAAGAACACATCGATCCCTAAGGAAAATGCAGATATCCGAAAATCGAAGACAAATATACGTAAGATTGTTAAATGCAGCACATGCACAAATGATCCTAATGGCTTTTAAACAAAAAAGAAGCATCATCTGGACAGGGCAGCGGATCACAATATCTCAAGACCTACCAGGCACAATTAAACAACAGCATCAAAAACTATCACCATACTGCACCTACCTCAGAGAAAAAAAAATATGTTTTCAGATGAAATATCCAGCAGTCTTAACATTTCAGCACAACAGATCCATAATCCACCTAGAGACCCCAGAGGAAGCTAAACCCATGTTCCTGTGACTATTCAGTGAATCACCTAGTAAGTAAATGAAGCTTCAACATTGCTTTTCAATAATCCAGGATAGAAGATAAAACCATAATCATGAATATGTGATCAACTCCACCTAAAATAATGCCTTTTAACAAAAAACTGTTTTAAAAGGTACCTGTGTCTTCTGTAATCCCCGTTTAAACATTCCGATGACCAGGAAGTCAAAAAATATCAGATGTAACATAGTACAACAGCATGAGTCCTCTTCCTGGTTTCCTTCCCAGCCTTGCAACCTCCTGCAATCAATGTAACAATACAGCTCATCTCTGTCCCATTCTTTCTTTTATTTTAATATGCTGGTAACAAAAACGAACCTTCCTCTGCGTACCCTAACATTGTTACTTAATGGATTTTAATCCAAGATATTCCAAAAGAAAATGGACTTTCTCTTCAGCACTAACTCCAGGTCTGTGTTGTTTGCAGCTAAAATACAAAAACTAAAGACTCAAACTCAGGAAGTTATAAGCTTGCTAACATGTTTTAATGGAGTCTATATTACGTGATCGAATGATTAGGTGATTGAACACCTAATGATCACATAATATCGAACTGTAAAATAGCGAACGCCACCAGGAAGTCTTACCGTCGGCCACAAAAAAAAACTAACTTTACAGCCAAACTAAGTAGGGGTCTTTGCCCCCCCCACACCCCTCCTAACTAAATATACCAACTCCGAGATTGTTCCACAGTGGAGAAAATGGCAAAATCCAGTGAACGGCAAAGGGAAATCTTTCCCTGCAGTAAATTGGCCATTCGCTGTTTTTTTGCTTTCGATATTACGTGGTTGATGATTAGGTGATTGATCACCTAATAATTCGATCATGTAATATAGACCCTTTTAAAGGTGCCCTAAGTATAGCTACATAGAGAAACACTCTAAAATTCTTTTATTATATAGCAAGTTAAATATTCCTAATAATGTATTTTTTTTTTACATTTAAAACAGTGTTCCTGAAATATTGCTACCCTAACTTTTAAAGATGCACAAGTGGGATGTGAACAGCGGAGAGGGGAGGGCATGAGGGGCAAATTTTCATGTTTTTCTTTTGCTACTGTATATCTTGAAGCTAAGCACCCTATACAGATACTTGTTTGTGTCTTTTGGCTTTTTCCCGGTTAGGGGTCGCCACAGCGGAACTCCGGTCCACTAATGATTGGCAGTAGAGTTTTACGTGCTGGCTTGCCGGGCCTACCGCACAAACTTCAATGAAGGAATGCCCGTTCACGCATGTTGCCACACAGAAGATGCTCTAACTGAGGATCGAAAGGGCAATGTCTAACTGTGAGGCGACAACGCTAGCACAGCAGCACCACCTACACAGCCTATTTTTTGTATTGCTAGCCTAATCTGTACAGTGTTGCTGTATGTTTTATGGTAAGTTCTCTCTCCAGTAACTACCTAATATATGTTACCCTTCACTGCCTGCAGACTACAGCAAGTGTTAATGCGTATGTAAAGTAATGCAATTAAGAAAGTTTTAGCTTAAGGAATCTTGAAGTTATAATTCTATTTGGTTGTTGGTTCTTTTGTTCAAAGGCAAAATGAATGTTTAACTGTCTAGATCTAACATTACTGTAACTATTATTGTTTATGGAGCATCAACTTTTATGTGTTTAATAATGACTGACAACATCTGGAACAAAAGTAGGAGAACATTACAGTTCACTCTACTGTACTGGAAAGTCCCTTCAAATATTATGACACATGCTTTCCTTTTACTATCAAGCCAGTTAATCTCACTTTATCAGAGGGATCAGTGGTTAAGCACCAAGGTGGGCTGAAGGAATTTTGATGCCACTCTTCTTCTTCTTTATATTAAATACAACCCAATTTACCATGCTAATGCTGTCACTATGAAGCTTCTTGCAAACATTTTAAACCTATACACCGTAAAAAGTCTATTCCTTTTTAATGTTGGGAAATGATTTCTATAAAAGGTCTTCAAGATAAAAAAAAAGAAACTTAGTTATGCACTTCACATACCAAAATACATATAATGTTACGTATCTAGAGGAAACTCATATGACCTCTGTGCAGTGGAATAATGACAGAAATAGAAAATGGGTTAGGCAAATTATTGCAGCAGGAAATACTTCTTTAAAAGGGACAGCAATTATAATACATAAGACCTCCCCAGGAGAAATCTTAGAGTTGAAATCTGATCTGAATGGCAGATGGTGCTTATTTACTGGCACTTACCCCAAAATAGATAAACCCATCCTATTTTTAAACATATACAGCCCATGTTCTAACCAGAATCTTTTTATCTACAAAATTTTCAATATATTGTTACAATTCCAAAATTATTACTATATTATTGGGGGGATTGGAATTCCTTATTAAACTCCAACAAAGATAGGACACACAAGAATAATAAACAACTACCCCAAGTCACTACAGCTTTAGAAGAGCTAATAAATATCTTCAACCTGTCGGACCCATTTACACAGTACCAACATGATAACTTGGTAAACAAGTTCACTTTTTTCCTGCTAGACACAAATCATGGTCAATAATTGATTTTTTCCTAATCTCTGATATTTCAGCACATCTTAACATTAACTACCAAGTACATCCCAGATATATTTTAGACCATTCTAAAATAGATATCTTAATCTACCCCTTGAATACTAGGTCAGCTAATATCTATTACCATACATGGACTCTAAACTACAATATAATTCAAAATGAAGTTGTAACTCTAGAAATACATAGCATCCTAGCCCAAATCGAAAAAGATCTCACAACAAGCCCCATCCCACACGATATACAATGGGCAGCAACAAAATCCCATATAAGAGGTATTTTATTTATTTTTATTTATTGACATTTGTTAACGGGGTTGGTCCAGCTGGGCTTGTGGCCCATTTTCAATGGACACCCGAGGAGAAAAGCTCCAAAAAAAACACAAGCAGTTTACAGAGAATAAAACATTTAAGTCAAAAATATGGTCAAAATCAGTTATACAAGAACATTGGAGAGACAAAGCAAAAATGCAAACACATGATATATACATATCAATATTTTCACAGACTCAACAAGATATTTACATATTTACAAAAAGAGTCAAGTCCAACAGTATTGATTGTAGAGCTTAATAAGTATTCACAATAGTGGAGAACTTAGCTGTATGTGGAGGGACTGAGAAGGTATACAGTAGGGTTGTGGGGAGTTTAAGTAGGGGTTTGACAAGGACATATTTTGGAGTTGAGTAGATGAAGTTTGAGTTTTTCTTTAAAGTGGGATGAGTGAATGATGGAAAAAATGTCTCTTGGGAGTTTGTTCCAGGCTTGGGCGATGGAGTGTTTATATAGGAGTTTGCCAGCTATTTTTGTTTTAGGTTGGTAGATTTGTAGCAGTCGCTGATTAGAGGTATGGAAAGTCCGCGGAGGAGTGTAGATAGAGATGAAGGAAGAGAGAGCATGGCAGGATGAAGGTCTGTAAAGAATGAAGTGTAACATTTGAAGTTGTGACAGCAGTAGAAGATGGGAGAATTCTAACCAGTGGAGAGTATTTAGGGCAAGACAATGATGTGTATTGTTTGGAGAATTTGTGGAAAATCTAGCTATCTTGTGGTAAGTTTTTTGGAGTTTGTTTAAAGTAGTTTGAATGTTGGGGAGTACTGGGGCAACATATAGAAGGGAGGGAGGAGAGGAGCTTGTGCAAGGGAGAGTCTAGCATTTGTAGTTAGAAATTTGTTTGTTGCGATACAGTAAACCAAGTTTCTGGTGATTCTGTTTTTATGCCTTGGAGGATGTGCAAGTTGAATTTGAGTTCATCATCTATGATGACCCCAAGGAGTTTAGTGTGAGCTTCAGGTTGGATAACAGTGTTATTAGAGGAAGTAATGCTAAAGGTGGATTTGAGGTGAGAGAGAGAGATTGGGGGAAAAATAATAGGTTCTTGGTCTTTTTAGGGTTGAGAATGAGTAGATTCCTGGACAACCACTGTTCAGTGGATAGGAAGGCCTGTTGAGTAAGATTGTGGAGATTGGAGATATTGTCTGAGATGGAGATGCGAGTCAAGTCACTTGCATATTGGATGAGGGAAGATTGTTTACAAGAAGTACAGAGATCATTGGTAAAGATATTAAGTAGGAGGGGACCCAGGATGGAAGTGGACCTTGGGAAAGATG
>NC_056730.1:771942475-771955682 GCF_019279795.1 Protopterus annectens | reverse complement strand
GATATTCTCTAAAGTGGATAAATGGTTTCCAGGAGGGATAAAGATGGCGGCAACAGCTATTTTTTGTGAGGGTTAAGGTGGCAATTAAGGATGATGAGTTTAGCTGGGTGAAAGTAAGGGATGGGTGTGGGGAAAGATGAGAGATTGAGGCTATTGAATTGGAGGATGGCTATACCACCCCCTTTTTTTGGAATCTATCAGAATGATAGATATTATAGCCTGGTGGGAGAATGTCATTGTTAGTGATATGTGGCTTAAGCCAGGTTTCAGATAAGGAAAGGATGTGAGGGTTTGTATGCATTATCCAGGCATGGAAAATGGTGATTTTTGTCGGTTAGGCCTTGAATATTTAGAGAGTATATTGCCAGGTGCTTGGATATGGATGAGTTTAGTGTAAGAGGCTGGGTATGAAGAAATGTGTTTGGAGAAGGAAGGGAGGTACAGGATAAGGGGGTGTTTGACTGAGCGGAGAGGGGGAGGGGCCAGGGTTGGGGTGGACATCTCCAGATATGAGTAAGTTATTAGTGGGAAGAAGGAGTACAGTAGTACATAGATGTAGTTTGTGTAACTTGGGTTTAGATTATTAGGTAGAATGGTGGATTTGCAATATAGACAGTTTGTAAGGATAAGAGGTGGAGAGGTTGAAAAGGGATGGGGAGATATGAAAGTAGGAAGGTGTAGAATGAGTGTCAAAGGTATAGGAGGTAGGAAAGCATAAAACAGAATAAGAAAGGTGTGAGTTATAGGTTAGAACAGAGAGAAGAAATAGGAGTGAGGTGGTAATGATAAGGTGTCTCATTTCTGATGGAGGGTGTAGGAGTTATAGACAGGGTGTAATAGTAGAGGAAAGAAGTGATGTATTTGGAGTCTGTCAGGAAGTAGTTTGTCAGTGGATGTTGGGGAAGGAAGGGGAGGAAATGGATGGTATAAAGGAAATTGTAATGGGGTGGGTGGGAATGAGGGTAGGGTGGAGGAGCAGACTGAGCCCGAGTGGAGCGAGGGTGAACGGAGTGGGCAAGGCCAGGTCAGCAGTGTGAAACAGCACTGAAAATAACAATCAGAAAGGAAGCAACTGTGAAAATCAGAGCTGAAGAGGTAAGAAGAGAGCAAGCCAGAAATGGAAATGTTGCAGATATAAATTTAAAAACAGGATACAAAGGGTACAGAAGACATACTAGATGTTGAATAGCACTTTAGAATGTGGCTGGCAACATTAAACCTACATATACTGGAACTATTGAGAGTTAAAGTAACATTAAACTAAAAGCTATTGGTTAAAACAACAAGGAATATGGTAGACTGCTAGCATTGTGCTCCCTCCTGGTGGCCAAAGTAAGTTACTATCATCTACTATATATATGATTCTCATCCAAAAAAGCTTCATGGCTTAAAAAACAAAAAGGGGAAATAAAAACTAAACTGGAATCACAATTAAATGAAATAGAATGCAAGCTCCAAATCCGATATTCTATACAGCTTGAAGAAAGCATGATAAACCTGAAAAACAATTATACAACCTGCATCAAAATAATCTTTCCATCATGGAACCCAAGCTGCTCCACAAATATGCAGAATGGGCACAAACACCCTCCAAAATGCTTGCCAGACTAATCAATATCAAAAATGGACCACCCAAAATTAATGAAATAAACTACAATGGGAAAATATGAAATAAATAATCTGATATAACAAAGTCCTTTGAAGAAATATATAACAATATTTATAGCCTTCAAAATAACTCAAACAACAAACACATTGAGGATTTCATAAAAAACTAGACTTCCCACAGTTAAACAATACCCAAAAATGTTTCTTAAAAACACCTCTCAAAATAGAAGAAATAAAGATGGCTATCCAAAATCTCAAACCCTGTAAAGCCCCAGGTCCAGATGGATACATGTCTGAATTTTATAAAAAGTTCTCTACATCAATCTCCAATATCCTTCTGAGAGTGTTCAATTACATCATTACCTTCAGCATAACAGACCTATTTATGAATAATTCTAAGACCATATTAATTCCCAAGACAAACTCGGATCTATCCAACCCATATAATTATAGACCAATTGCCCTTATAAACACAGATATCAAAATATGATAGCTAACAAACTGAAAAAGGTACTGCCATATATAACTTCTCAGGAGCAACTGGGATTTATGCAAAACAGACAAATAAATGATAACATCTTAGTTTTAAACACCATGATTATGCTAACGGAAAAAAACAAACACCCTAAATGTGTGCTATCTGTGGATGCCTGCAAAGCCTTTGATAGAGTAGACCTAAATTTCTTATTCTGTATATTGCCTTCTTTTGGTATACCATGTCTTTGTAAATTTAATAAAAACACTGTATGAAAATGCATCTACAACCTTATACATAAACTAAACCAAATCCAATCCTATAAGAATATCCAACAGTATGAAACAAGGTTGCCCCATATCACCCTATCGTTTTAATCTCTATCATGAACCTCTACTTCTCTACCTGGCTCAAAAAACTTACCATCACATCCCTAAGCTCCTAAATACTAGACTCACATATACAGTCTTCGCAGACAACCTCAATATCTATTTTAAGCTCCCAAATACAGATCTTCACAAAATAATAAGTACAATAGAGACCTTCTGCAACATATCAAACTATAATATCAATCCTAAAAAATCCTATATCTTTCCAATAAACCCCATTGGACATAGGGAATTCTATTTCCCTGAAACCAAAATAAAACTCAAATACCATCTAAGATACCTGGGCATAAATTATTACCATACACACAATGGACTGCTAAAAGTAAACCTCTGTAATACTTGGGAAAACATTGTACGAGACATAGAAAGATGGAAGAATGATAACTTATCCCCTCTTCCAAAAACAAGTATCATCAAAATGAACATTCTACCTAGACTTCTCTTTCAACTCAATGCCCTCGATCTAAACATTCCCCAAACATTCTTTCAAAAAGTAAAACTACCCTCTCTAGCTTCATCTGGTACCCAAGATCCACTAGAATTAGCTATGATAAACTTATACTTCCTAAGGAAAAGGGAGGACTGGGTCAATCAGACTTTAAACTCTATTACACTATCATAAGTGTTAGTAGATTAATATAAATAGCTAACCATAAACCTAATAACTTGGGTTCCATTATGAACCAAAGTTGATATAGTCAGATAATCTCTACTAATATAAACCTTTAATGCCTCTCTTTCTTAAATTCAAAAATCTATAAAGCACTGAACCTTCACCCCATCATCAAATATAAAATTACATTATTCCAGAAACTACTAGCATCGCTCCACCTCTCTAATACACCTGAATCCTACAACCCATCCATCTCAACCCCAATCTGAAGTTCAATAACCAGACAATAAACCTAACTAATTATCCATTAATTAAAGTCTTTACAATTTGGAAAATATATAAATTAATCAAATTTAACATTACTGATATAAGAATCAAATTGGGTTTGACAAATAATTATATCATGCTCAGGCCAATCATACTGCTCATAAACTCTAAATTATCCGTAAAATCTACTAATGAACCAGAAGTAAAAATAATTCAGTTAATAATTAAAGCCTTATCCTTTAAGAATAAAATGATTTCTAAAGCCTATAAATTAATAATTGCAATATTAACCCAAAATGATCTGTTATATTCTATTTACTGGCATGAGCAAAATCAAACTATTACTCAGAAGGAGAAACTACTGGCTATAAAAAACACTCTCAAACTAGCCCCTTTCAAAAGCCTAATATACACCCAAATCATGATAAATAATAATGCTTACTATACACCCACTGTATTAAACAAATTTAACTCTAGATATTCACAAATATGCCTATATTGCCCTAAGGAAAAGTCTGACCTGCTCCAGATTTTCTGGAGCTGCAAGAAAAGTATACAAACTGTGGTCCTCTTTAAGAAGTATGCTCAAGAAAATGGGGCATGAGAAAACAACTTTCTCATGGGAAACAGCAATTTTACACATTACACCAAAAGACATTACTAATATAACCAAACATGTCCTTATAATCATGTGCGCCCTAATCAAATATTATATAGCCAAGAATTGGCTAGATAAATCTAAGATCTCATGGGAAAATTTTAAAATCATGGCAGTTAAATTCATATCTTCCTATAAACTAGCTAATAGGAATCCAAATAAAATCACCTATTTTTTTAAATACTGGTGATATATATTGCATACAGTTCTAAAAGACTAATGATGAATCCCCTCTCCCCCGTTTTTTTCTCACTAAACATTGGGACAACCCACAAGTTCTAAAGCGAAAACTCTTTAAATCTCTTTATTAACTACTCCTCTTCCATCTTCCTCTCTACCTAAACATTATTCTACTTTCTTCACTCCCTAGGTAAGAAATATCATAGTAGACATATGAAGACCAACCAAATACTCCAAATACTCTATCCATTGTTTTCCTTTTCCCTCCTTCTAATCTATGTACTCATAGCTTCTAAGGTTTCTCTTCCTTTTGGGGAAGAACCTATATCTCTTTCTTAAGCATAAACCACCTAACTCACAAAACACTTAACTCAAGAGTGGCATCTAACTGTAAATAGATGTAAATAGTTTTTCTTCTTTTTGTTTAATGTTTTATCTGTTTGTCTGGTTTATTATATTTTCTTAGATTTTTTTTTCTGAGACATAAATGCTATATCACCAATATGGATAACGACAGCTTGTTTTTGTGAAATATCTAATTGTGGTGGTTAGAATTCAACCTCAAGGATCACCTAAATAACAGACATATCTCAATGTTGTTAAGCAACTAAGTATACCTTGTCTTGTCTCCTCAAATGTATCCATATGCCAATAGTATCTGTATAAGTATTTATATTTTGTTTGTTTTTCTCTTCAAATCCCTTTGTTTTAATCACAAAATCAATAAAAATTTATGGAAAAAAAGATAAACCTCAATAATTGAAGGGGCAGCCTCAACTTCTCACTTTTTCTCTTGTCTTGCCCATCTTTTTTTGAGTTTTTTTCTCTGCCCTTAATTTTCATATTGACAGTTGTCTCAGTGGCCCATATCCTTTGCTAGCTCTCAGTACAGCCTGATCCACTGCAAGAATTTGATCCAGGGCCAGTGAGAATCCTAAGGGCATCCGGGAAGGGGGGGGTTCTCTTCTAGGTGTTTTTTCTTTCTTATCTTTCTTACTTCACTCCCCTGAGGCTCCTGTGGTGAATTCCAGTGCAAGCTTGCAATGTTGGCATGTGATGTTTGACCCAGCCTCTGTTGCAGCTCAGCTATACCCTCACCCTATTCTGTTTTATGGACACACCCCTGGTAATGACCTCCCCAGCCTCCACCAAGAATTGATGATGGACACATCACTGATAATAACATCCCCAGCTTCCAACAAGGATTGATGTCAGAGATGCCCACAGGACTGCACCCCTCCCCCAGAGATAGTGACACCCATCCCTCCCTGTCACTCCATCAATCACCCACGATGCTAATCAAACCCAGATTGGCTGGACTATAGTAAGGGCTTTTTCCCTCTATACCACCAAAGAAGGTTGTCTTGCCTTTCTTCTTTTTCTTTAAAAAAAGCACCTTTATTAAATTATCACTTGTGCCACAGGTATACTTACATTTCTATAAAAGTAAAGAAACCATATTAACCGGTTCACATTTACAAGTATTATACATCACATATATTCTTCTATACAATATATCCAATCCAAAATTACATAAATTGTTCAGTTTCTTTCTGTTAAACCTCATTCCTCCTCAAAAACTTTTTCTGCATGCATTGTTCCCAGAATGTCCATTTTATTTCTATTCAGTTTGCATATATTCATTTCTAAAGAACCCACTTCCCCTTATTTATCTTTGTTACAATATTCACCACTTCAAATATGGTTTATTTAAACATTGATTTTCATTTTCTAGTAATTGCTTTTTGGCAGCCACAAGAATTAAACTTAATGAAGCTTTACTATCTCTAGGCAATTCAGAATCTGTGTCCCAGTTCAAAAAATAATTTCCTTAGTTGCACTCATTTGCTCACCCCACAAGTCTAAGACAGTACACTGTAGAGAATGTTTTAAATCTGCCAACTCATTAGACGCCAAAAATATATGCTCCCAGCTACCTTCCTTCCCCATTCTACCTCCAACATTTTCTATCTACCTGATGAAAAATCATTTTGAATCTGCGTGGGGTAAAAAATGCTTATGCAAACACTTTCATACAAAAATTCTAAATCTTCTAGACTCTGTTGCATATTTGGGAGCTATACATATGTCCTCCCACTGTTTCTTTGTGAATTGCTTATATAATCATGCAATATTTTATATGCCTTACTAATTATTCCTTTTTTCATAGCAGTTTCTGTTCTAGATTCATCTAAAACCTCTACCTACCACTACAGGTTTTTCACTTAAGATTCCTCCAGCCCTTTCGCTTTGCCCATACTGTGATATCAATCCCTGATAAGGAAGGCAGTCTTTAGCCTGCAGTCCAAATGTCTTCTGGGCCTCTTCCTATTCTGTTACCTTTCCCTCTCTAATTATTTGTTGCCAGTACCTTGGTTCCTTTTCCAGTTTCCTCCAGTAAATTCCAACCCCCTCCCGGCCTATTCACTGAACTCCTATAGTCAAATTCTCTTTTCTCCAATCCTGTGTTACTTCATTCTTAGAATATATTCTGCTACTTTATAAATTATAATACTCTATATGACTGTTATTATTCTCCTTAAAAGATCGGCATCCAAAATCCTACTTTACTTATTTCATGACCCCGCCCCCAAGTTTCATAATCATCCCTTTCCACTTTTAATTGTAGCTTTCAGCTTGTGTTATGTGTAACAGCCTTAACTGTGTAGCTGTAAAATATCCCAACAAATCAGGTAATCCCAAACCATCTTGTTCTACTGGAGGTATCAGCTTATCCTACTTTACTCTTGCCCTCTTCCCCTCAGATAAATTCCTTCAACTCTTTACTAATTTCTATCCACAACTTGTCTGGTTGATAAAAATATGGCTGACCTATGTATAAAGCTAAAGAGACTAAAACCATTTTGCTACTCGTACCTTTCTATCCATATTCATAGACAGGATCTTCCAGTTTCTCAGTTTTTGTTTTATCTTTTGATTAGTCTCTTCCCACATATCTTTACCTGCCGTAACAGAATCTTTTTAACCCATACTTCTAAATACTTCATTTTATCATGTCCCCATAAATATGGGTATTGCTGAACCAGTTTATGTGTGGGTACGTAGTTTATAGCTATAGCCTTTGTGTTATCTTCAATAAATTTATATGCTGAAAAAACATGCAATTGTCTCAGAATGTTCCACAACACTGAGATGTCATTTTCTGGTTTTAACAGGTACAAGATAATGTTGTCTTCAAATAAAGCCACTTTTCTTGCCCATACCAATTATATCCTTGGATTTCTGAGTGACTTATTCTCTTTGCCAATGGTTCCAAATAAAACACAAATAACGGGGGAAAGAGGACAGTCCAGCTTAGTTCCTCTGTTCACAGAGGAACCCTCTCAATTTGCTTTGTGTCTCTGAACCCTCATATATCTGACTAATTAACCTTATTATTATATCAGGGAATGCAAATGCTTCCATTGTCCTACTCGTAAAATCCCAGCTTACTCAGTCAAATATTTCCTCTGCATTAAGACCCACCAGCAAGTGCAGTATTTTTTTACATTCCTGCTTTCCTCTAGATCACCATTGTTCTATATTAATGTTGTCAAATGTTTGCCTCACCTTCACAAAACTACATTGATCCATAGCTGTCAACTTTGGCAACATATTCTTTTAGCCATTATGTGCATAAATACTTTATATCTGAAGGGTCTTTAATGTCTTTGGGTATTACAGCCACCATAGCTTTTTTTCCAGGCTGTTGGTAGCTCCCCTCCTTTTAAAATACCATTAAACAATACTTTGCAGATCTTTTATCATTTTCTTCCCTCCTAGCTTCCAAACATCCACTGGAGTACCATCTATTCCTGGAGACTTTCCTGAAGATTACTTATACATCCTCATTTTTTATTTCATCCTCTCCTACCTTAACTGTTAATTGTTGAAAATCATCTACCTCTAACCTTGGCATATTTATGTCTTCAATAAAAACTTCCGTTTGTGCTTTTTCAAGATTTCCCTATTTCTCTACTTTTTACAAATTTTCGTAAAATTTCTGAAATATCTCTAATACCTCTACAGGATCTCTGATTATTTTTATTGCTATAGGCTCCCTAAGGTAGGCAATATAAATGTTTTGCTAAAAGTTTCTGTGCTCTGGAGTCATTAACAAAAAACAGTTGCCTAACAGCAATCTTTCCAAACTCATGCATATTACCCAGGTACTCCCTTATTTTCTCTTTAGTATTCTGCAGTTGCATTTATTCTTATTCTGTTGAGATTCCCCTATTCTGCAGTATCCTTTGTCAGCCCCTCTAAATAATTCTTGTGACTTCTTAACCATTTCTCTTTTTTATTTATGTCTTCAATATGTTAAACTCCACTTTCATTTTATCCCACTTACTAGCTATAACATCTAGAGTGCTTTCTCTATTTCCTAATATCTCCTCAATACTTTCCACTACCCATTCCTTAAATTACTCTGTTGTTAACAGGTAGGTGGGAAAGCACCAGTGTCTCAGTTTTATTTCATTACCCTGCATTTTTATCTTAGTTATTTTGACACCTGATCTGAAATAGTTATTGGATGAGTGTCAAAGCTGTCAATTAAATGCACACGTTCATGCAAAATACAGTTTCTGTCAAATCTAGCCCAGTTATTGTACCTTGGAGACTAATATATAAATTGTCTCTGAGTTCCTACTACTGAATTTACACCTTTTATAACAAATATTTTCAAAAATTCTTTCATGAATATATCCTCTTTTGTTAGATTTCCCTTTTAGGCTTCCAAGATACATCCTTATTGTTGAAAATCAAATTTCAGCTTCTACCTATAGATATTCTTCCTTGATCAAAGCTGATTATTTCTCCCAAAAGTTTGTTAAGCACATTAATAGCAGTTATTGGTGATATATAAATACATGCCAGGTAGTCCCTCACTACCATTATCTTTACAGATTTAAATGATCAATATTCTGTTAGCAGTACTCTAAAATTAAAAGCCACTTCAGAAATATAAACGTTTTTCAAATTGTAACTTGCTACAGATACCCCACCATGCCCCAGGATTCCCACTCCTCATTGCTTGATACACTGGAAAATATTAGGGTACAACCCAACACCCTAATAATGGGTGATTTCAACTACCCCACCATTAACTGGGAAAACTACTCATGTACCAACTGTTTTGCTCAATGTTTTCTGGAATTCATAAATTCCACTGCCTTAGGTCAACTTATCCACACCCCCACCAGGGGCAGCAATATCCTAGATCTGGTCAATACCAACATGATGACCAGTGTTCCATACTAGAGGGCAATTTCTCATTGGTCAGATCCGACCACAAGTTAATCAGCCTAGACATCCACATCCCACCCCCCATTAGGGAAACCACCATGAAAAATTTCTCCAAAGCCAACTTCATGCATTTTAAGATAGAAGTGGCAAACTTCACGACACCCGTGTAGATGGACAATAGAGGTACTACTGCTGAATCCTACACAAATGCACTTTATAAGCACTTACATGAGTGCATGGATTGTGCTATCCCTAACAGAACCAAGATGCTATCCTCCAAAAAAAGAAAGCCAATCTGGTGGTCCCCTGTCATAAACAAACTCTACAACAGAAGAAAGAAACTGTTGCAAAAAAGAGTAAAATCCCATGACTGGAAGAACTCCCTGGTCAGCGTCAGTAAGAAGCTGAGATCCCTCATAAAATCCTCCAAAGCTAGTTATAAAAACAAAATCGCCACTGATTCTAAAGACAACCACAAAGCATTCTATAGCTATGTCAAGAATCTCAATGGCAACACTCAGATCTGCTCTGAGTTACAGCACAATGGCACTAATTATACAGAACCAACTGATACTGCCAACATCCTGGCAGATAGGTTCTGTGCTAACTTTACCCCCCTCACCCCCTAAAGTGCTCATCTCTATACTGGAAGAATGCAAAGTTCCTGTAATCACGGCTGCACAGGTAAAAAACACACTCTCCAAAGCCAAGGACACAGCATCCATGGGACCTGCCAACATCCCAGGCTGCATTCTACATGAACTACAGAATGAACTGGCACCCCACCTAAGCACCCTGTACAATCATAGCCTCACCTCAGGCTTTGTGCCCACTGAATGGCGCACAGTGATGGTTATCCCACTACACAAAGGGGGAGCCACCAGAACCCCGGGAACTACCGCCCCATTAGCCTAGTAAGCTTGGTCTGCAAGGCCATGGAGCGTATCATCATGGAACTTATAAACAAAGACATTGGTAACCTCCAAACTCTGGACCCCACCTAATTTGGGTTTGTAAAAGGAAGATCATGTCTCCTAAACCTGATTGACTTCTTTGAAGCAGTCACCAAAGCCGTAGATGAGGGCAAGGTGGTTCACACAGCCTAGCTAGATCTCGCCAAGGCTTTTGACACCATCTCCCACTCTGGAATTATAGATAAACTCACTAAACTAGGTATAAATCTTTATGTCACAAGATGGGCTGCCAACTGGTTCATTGACAGAACCCACACTGTGAAAGTAGCAGACACCAAATCTGACTTCAGACCAGTGACAAGGGGAGTACCACAGGGTTCAGTCCTGGGTACTCTCCTGTTTGGTATATACATTTCTGAAGTACAGGATAACACAAAAGGCCTTTGGCTAATGAAGTTTGCAGATGACTGCAAATCAGGAGCTATAATTGAAACTCCTAACGATGTGGACATTCTACAAAAGGGCCTCACTGAGAAAGATGCCTGGTGTCAAAGCCATAGCCTCAAGCTCTGTACCCATGAGCTACCACATAAGTGGTAGTCTACTTAACACCGAAAGTGTGATAAGAAACCTTGGGACACAGGTGGACAGTAGTCTCTCCTTTGATAATCACATCGCCACAGTAGTCAGGAAATCCTTCTACATGGCACACCTCATCACAAAAGGTTTCTCATCCAGGAAAAAAGAGGTCATTGTTCCCCTCTACTCGTCACTCATTAAAACTGTTATAGAGTACAACACCCCTTTTGGTATGTACCTCACAAGACATCTACAATAACTGGAAAGACAACAGAAATACCTCACAAAGAGGATTACTGGCCTCAAACAGATGCCCTAGGCAGACTGTCTCAAAAAACTCTAGCTTTACTCTGTCACATATCGCCTACTCAGACACAATCTCTACCTAACATACAAAGCTATGTCAAACCCAGAGCTATTGGACATGCTCCACTTAAAGAAATCCCAATCCCTCTGAGCTACACACTCCAGGGACCTAAACCTTGTCACTGCAATAAACAGAACATGCTGGAGGGATAGATTCCTGTCCCAGAGACTTCCCATACTCTGGAACAAACTACCTATCTATATCAAACAAACTCCCCATTAGCACTCTTCAAGAAAAATCTTGATGATTGGATGGGAAATAGGAAATTCACCCTGGGGATCACCTCTGTGGCTCTGCTCGACAGGGGCACAGGAAAATAATTTTCTTGGGTGGCGAAAGCCAGGGTACCTTTTTGGCTAGGCTTGTATAGGCCCTAGGGCTGATAGCATAGTACCTACCTATGAACCGACCTATAAATTTGTATATTAAGGTCGTTGTGTGTTTTTAGAATGATGTATATAGGGGGATTTTTTGGCATTTAAATATATTAGTAGAGCCTTTAGGGATGTGTCTTCGTATTAACAATAATTTCTAGTGTTAATTGCGCAACCAATCATATTGCTTTGTAGAGTTTTATAGAGTATTTATTGTAGTTGCTTTAGTATGTGTGTTTTATTATGGTGAAATCTCGTTTACCTGAAATGAAAGCGCTAAATAAAGTGACTTTTGGAGCAGTCCAAGCTTGGTTCCATTTATTATATTTTCTCATCTACCACTATTGGAGCTCATCTAGCAATTAATATAAGTACTACCTTTTTCCTTTGTCCTTGATATTCTGCTGAATATCCATCCTGAAATCCTTCCTTAATCAAATTCATATGTTCAATCCTTTCCAAATATGTCTCCTGCCGCATTGCTATTTGCACTGTGCATTTCCTAATATAATTAAATATTCTTTGCTTTTTATCTATACCGGTGAGACCATTCACTTTCCAAAATAATATGGAAAGGGTCGCCATTATGATGTCACTATTCTCACCTATTACATATGACGGCTTTTTTAAATGTCTAATTTCAGCTGTTATGATCCATGCACCCACTAATGTATGGCAGGTTGATTTTTTATATATTTTTTTCTTATTATCTCCATTTGAATCTATGCCACATTTTACAAGACATTTTGTCCTAATAAAAGCCCTTAAGAAAATTACTCCCAGAACAGTCCCATAACCTGCTAACTTAACAGAAATACACAAAACTCTGTACGTGTTCAAATATGAAGATTAACCCTCCTAATAGGAACTGTTGTCCCAAACAGACAGCTACAAATATAGGCTTCATCTAACCTAAAATTATGGTTATCTGTGTTAAGATACATGTTGCTACCTGTGCTCCTATGTACACTAATTGATGTATGTTCTTTTTTATGTTTATTCTTTTCTCAGATGTTAAAAACAACTTGCATGCTTTCAGAAAACATTAAATTTTAGCCTTGAGGAAACCGGTGTTTTTGTTTTTTTATTGCCCTACAATCAGCTTGTCTCCATGGCTAGATAAGAAAGAAAAAAAAAAAAAAAAAAACAAGAAAAATGTAGCCCTCAGCTGCAAGCTTCTAAAGACTTGCTGAAACATATATTGCTGAAAGAAATATTTTCATTATATTTAGTGTTCTCTTATTTACTTGTTTCCACTTAAAACTTTTTATTAGATTAAGACAGACATTCATCTATGCAAAAGTAAGAGAAAACATATTACCTCTACATGTATTATGATCTGTGTACATTTACACCTCATCCCCCAGCTCAGCACCCCAAGACTACAGCCTACTAATGTAGACATGCTTTTGTTTAGCTTTGTTTCTCTTTTTTCACTGTAGTACCTGCATTTCTTTATACTAAAAAAGAAGAAAGAAAAAAAGCATCAGTTTACTTTAGTATATTTATCACATATAATAACAATGCTTTACTATA